>NC_091469.1:368057052-368257052 GCF_036971445.1 Narcine bancroftii
TTATTCAGATCAAACCAAATACCCTAGAATAAGTACTCTTGAAAGAGCACTGTTCAACTTTTTAAACAAAAACTTTTCATATCTGTAGTTTTAATGCAAAATGTACCAAAACAAGATTTTAAGATATTCAATGTTCTGTTATGGCTTTGGAAATGGAAACTTGAGTTGGAGTAGTTTAAAAAAAAAAATAAATTTTGCATGCTGCAGTGTTAATATGTGGATCAAAATTAATGCAAGCTATTCTAAAGAAAAATCCATACATTTACATCTATCACAACAAAGAAAATTACAGTTGAAAAGAGCAAAAGCAATCACAAATCAAAGAATACCTCAAAATCAATTCCACCAACAAAAATTGTATTTGGCATGATTCTTCCACTGGGCAAGACATATCTTCGATTCACAGAAGGCCCTGCAGAAGACTGGTTGTCCAATTCTTGACTGACATCTTGTGTTTCAATGATTCTTCCAGGCTGCAAATAAAGGAAATGTTCAGGAATTTGTGGAAAAATATACTTTGCTTTATTATTTTTTTGTTTTATCTGGATCTCTTTAGATCAAACAGAAATTAACTTTTCTGGATGCTTTTCCCAAGGTTGCACCAAATTGTCTAACAAGGCTAGAAAATACATGGAATTGAATAAAATGACAAGGGCTAAGAACTGATTGTTGGACAGAATATGAGAATAAGTGAGTCTTCCACAGGTTGACAGATGGCCAGGAAGACCAAGGATCACATAGCATAGCACAGAAAATGTTTTTCAACATCACTACAGATTGATAACTTATGTTGAAAAGAAACCAAAGCATCCTCATATTGTTTTCTGAAACCTAACAAGCAGGTAGAGCATGCAATCATGAGGACAAATGTTCCATTGTTCATCAAAAGAGGTCAATACCTGACTACAATTACATAGCACCTTGGCAAAATTGCACCCTGAAATATTCTATTCAGTTTAGGTCTCCTTATGCAAGGCATAAAGATTTGCCAAACTGGTTACTGGGATGTTGGTTTTCCATAGAGAGACTGTTTAAATCAGGCCTGTGTTATCTAAAGTTTAAAAGAATGAAAGGCACGATCACTGAAATGGCTCAATTCTTACAGGGGTCACTGGATTGTATAAAGGGAAGATGTTTCCCTTGGCTGAGAAGTTTAGAATCATGGCCTCAGTCTCTTATCAACCCAATAATGACTAAGATGAGAAAGTCAGGAAGAGGGGGGCACAGTTAGCATATTAGCAGTTAGTGCAATGCTGTTATAGCACCAGCGATCAGAGTTTGATCCTGGCACGACTAGAAGTTTGTACTTCCTCCCCACATCTGAGCAGGTTTCCTCCAGGCGCTCCGGCTTCCTACCACCATTCAAACCGGGATTGTAGCACTGTGCTGTATGTCTGGCAAACCTTGAAATAGCTGAATCTTGGAGGGCTGTGGGCTCTCAGTTATTGAGTCAATTCAGAATGGGAATTAATGCATTTCTACATATTAAGGTAATCAAGGGGATACTACAGAAAACAGAACAAAGAAAATTCTCATTTTACTGAAAGCAGAACAATCCAAAGGCCAGTTACCCTAACTCTGTTTCCAATTCTGATTTACTTGCATTCTCCCAGATGATTTTTATGTTGATTGTTATTCTCACGTCTCAAGGATCCAATACTAAAATCCCATTAATCCAACACTAAACAGTGCTAAATAAATTCTTGTCCAGATTAGGCCACAAATTCAGTTCATCTAAAAATGGGGAATTTAATGTTACTATTGGAAGAGTATATGCAAAACAGGGAGGTTTAAAAAAAAATAATTTTAAAGTATTTGTGCATAGTCCATGCCAAGAACAACTCAACTGTCATGTACCAACTTTAACTCTAATCTGAATATACTGTACCAGCATGGCTAAAATTGTTTAGACGTGCCCTCAGTCCACATTGTCTTACTGACCATCATTTCCATCCTAATAATCTCACCTGTGTTAATGCTACAATCCCTTAATACCCTGCTCATTCGTATCTGTCCAGACGTTCCATATTGTTTTTTTGAACAATTTAAAAATTTTAAAACCACATCCATGTATACATATTCAATAAAATGAAAGAAAAAAAATTAAGTACATGTGTGTGTGTTTGCGTCTCTAAAATATACATGCCCCCTCATCCGTCCCTCCCTCCATTCCCCCCACCCGCATGTTCCTTATTGTTATTGTTCCTGCTTTCACCTCTTCTGGCAGCTCATTCAAACACCAACTACTCTTTTTTTTAAAAAAATTATTATCCCCAAGATCCTCTCCGATTTTCTCTCTCGCCTTAACCTATGCCCTCTCATTTTAGACACCTACCATGGTGAACACATGCTAACTACATTATCACTGCCTCTCAATTTTATACTATCAGGTCACCTACCAGCCTCCTTTGCTTCTTTAATACCAAAAATTGTAAAAATACTGTAATGTAAAGTTATCATATGGTTTACCCAACAATGTTTTCCAAAACAAACCATTCACAATAAGTTATTTACAAAAGAAAAAACGTTCAAGTCCTTTCACATTTTTCATGTTATATCCATACATTTCCACTGTACATTGTTACATTTATTCTCTATTTAGCACCTCTGCTGCCAATGAGGCACCTTATTGTTACTCCCCCCTATCGTTGGAGGAACTTTCCCTTGGTCTCAGCCCTCAATACCAAGTTATGGACGGACTCTAGGCTGTGGTTCTTCCATAAAACTCTCTCACGTTGGCTGCACCAAGCCTCAATGCAACCCTTCAGCACATACTATTGCACTGGAATATGCCAGTCTGTACCATTTCCTCACCAACTTTGTGGTGTGGTGGAAGACCAACAATTTTCAGGCAGGCTCACAGAGTCTGTGAGTCACAATGGAAGTCTTACAGAGCTGCTGATCTTCCAACAGATCTGGATGACCATCTCTGCAGGTGAAACATCCCACAAATCAGAGTCTTCTATCACGCTGAACAGTGACAAGGATCCTTGCATCCTTCTCCATATATTCAAAGTAATCCTACATTCTGTAGAGGTGAACTACTCTCTCCACTCATACAGAGTCATCTCTGAGATATACGTGGTGAGTGTACAGGAATGATCTGAAGTGGGGGGGGGGGGGTTCTCTTGCTACCAGCTAGTCCTGCCATAGATGCTCTGTAATTAATAAGGGATTACTTAAGCTGGCATGTGAGTGGAAAGAAAAAGTTTGAAAACCACTGTTCTACACTGTCCACAACACCTCCAACCTTTGTGCCATCTAAAAACTTACTGACCCATCCTCTACTTTTGTCCAGGTCATTCACACACACATTATTTTATATATATAATATAAAAAATTTATATGTTCATTCTTTGGCTTGGCTTCGCGAATGAAGATTAATGGAGGGGTAATTGCATATATATATATTTTTTAAAAAAAAAATATATTTATATAATCACAAAGATCAGGGGTCCCAGAACAGATCTCTGCAGAACACCACTAGTCTCTGACCTCCAGGGCAGAATACATACCATCTACTACTGCTTTCTGCAGGCAAACCAATTTTGAATCCACAATGCCAAGATTCCATGAATGCCATGACATGTGCCTTTCTGAATGAGTCAATCATTGGGGATCTTGTCAAATGCCTCAATGAAATCCATTTCCACCTCAAAAAGTAAAATTGTGGGACTTCCATAGTGCTACTGGTACAAATCTAGGAGAGCAGTGCTCCTGTGAAGGGCTTAACCATCCAGTCCTGAAGCCAGCAGCTTTATACAGGCTTGAAACAGCCTGTGAAAGGAGCAGACATTGTTTATAATTAAAATCTTGCAACCACGGGGCCTGTGCCCAAAATGGTGGTACCTGTGTTCAGCAGCAGCCACAAAGGGTTGCAGATTCCAGGATCAGAAGACTGGCACAGGGCACCAGAAACGTGAAGAACATGGCTCCCCCCACCCCCCTTGAAAAGGAGAAGCAGAATAGCTGACAGGTGACCACGGCAGCAAACCAGGAAGGGGCTCAGTGGCTGAAGAATCTACACAGGCTCTGGGTGACTTGCAATCAGAGATCAGAGATCCCACACAGGCTACTGGAGATTCACTCATGGGAACCCAAGTTATCAGAGCTGGGATTTAAGAAGCTGCTGATTGGGAGGGCTCATAAAGGTCCCTGGTGCTGCAGTCTTCCTAATTGTATCAGGTTTCGATCTGGAGCTGATGAATTGAACAGGAGTCTATGGAGCTGCAGAAGCACTGGCGGTGAATCCACCGACAGAAAGTGACTCTTAAGCAACACTTTTTTGCTTCTCTTTCTTACTCAAAGAGGTGCAGGTGACACTAATGGCAACTGATTGCCTTATGCAAGGCAGAAGGCAATTTTGTAATATTATATGTTCTGCACTATTACATGATAATAAAGGAATCTTGAATCTACCACCCTACCTGCAATTTCTTTCATTACTTCCTAAAAATATTCAATTAGGCTCCAGCATTGTTTTTGTTTTAACCATGGTGTCTGCAGGCTTCTATCATCAGATTTCTGAACAGAGAGGTGGAGAGGATGAGCAAATGTAGGTTCTTGGGAGTTACTATCTCGGAAGATCTTTCCTGGAACCAACACACCAATGGCATCATGAAGAAAGCCTCTACTTCCTCAGGAGTTTGCAGAGGAGCTAGTGGAGTTGTTCAAGTGAACCGGTACGGACTTGAAGGGCTGACATGGCCTCTTTCTGTGCTGTAAACGATTATATGGTTATTATATGGTTATAGGCTCCTAAGGCACAACAATCCCTCACAAAGCCATGAGAAAACTATACTTCTCTAAATTCTCACAAATCCTGTCCCTAAGATCTCTCTCCAAGTTTGCCCACCACAGATACAAGATTCACTGGTCTATAATTCCCATTACATTTTTTAAACAAGGGGACCACACATGCCATTCTCCAATCATTGGAGAACATTGCCAATGCCCAGCAATCTCTTTATCTAGCTTCCTGTAGTAACATGAGGCATATCTCGTTCAGTCCCAGGGACTTGTCAAACCTAATATTTTTAAGAAGATTCAGCACTTCCTCTTTATTAACCTCAACATGTTCCAACATACAAGCTTGGCGATCAATTTCAATCCATTTGTAACCTTGGAGGCAAGGTACAATACTGCAGTAAAGGAAGATTGCAAAGATGACAGCCTTGCTTGACCTTGGGACTGGATCATGGTTGCCATGAAAGTTATAATCATGGCTTGCATGTTATTATGCAGTGGAGGTAGATTAAACCAGAGTTCCACATTCAAAAATTATCCTTAATCCCTTATCCGAAAGAATTAAGAGTTAATGCCATTTGAGAAATTAAAAGTGGCTAGGTACATAAAAGGGTACATAATAGACCAATTTTTTTGGTTTAATTGCTTTGAAGACAATGTTAGTGGTGATTTCCAATAGGTAAAATCCAAATCGCAGAGCTCTACTTTCTCTGGGAGGTGGTCAAGGACAACCTTCGCAATAGTTGCAGACAGCAAGGCAATTTCAAATTACCAGAATTTGACTGGGCTTTCTTGAACTAGAACCATAAGCAGTTCCATCAACAGGTTTTGATACTTCAGAGATTCCATCTGTTCAGTCGGTACTGTTTTTTAAGCTTTATGACCTTTTCAACTTTTCACTGGACTGGATAACAAAGGTTGTGGCAAATCATGTGCTATGAAATAAATGGAGGCAACTCCTGAATAGAGTCTGCAGAAGTGATTTTCAAAATTGTTTTTCAACAAGTTGCAACTGCCCATTACCTCAACAAGCTTGGTGATCTCAACAAAGTCCAATATTTGGACTGTATTTTTTTCAATGCTCAATAATTGATACACGTTAATTAATGGGCAGTAATTTCTGGAATACTCCCAGTGCTATGAGAACAGGAAGATAGTGCAGACAAATAAGTGGCTGAGGAGATGATGCAAGGGGGTGGATTTCAATTTCTTGAATCATTGGAATCTTTTCTGGGGCAGGTTGCATCTGAACTCAAGGGGAAACCAATATCCTGGTGGGGAGGGGAGATTTAAACTAGATTCACAAGGTGGTGGGAACCCAAGTGAAGAGGCAGACATAGAAGCAGTTGGCAAACAACTAGGGACAGTTAGTAGGAAGTTTGTGTGAGAGGACAGTCAATAGGGCAAAATTACATCCATTGAGAGGAGTTGAAATGCAACAGGGGCACAGAGACAAAAATAGTAAACACTGAGCTAAAGATTTGCATTCAATACACACAGCATAAGATAGAAAGTGGGTGAACTTGTAATACAGCTGCACATTGGCAGATAATAATGTGGCCATCATGAAATCATGGCTAAAGGACAGGAGTAATTGGGAGCTCAATGTCCAAAGATACATAGTGCATCAAAAGAATAACCAGGTAAGCAGAGGGGGTGGCATGGTTCTGTTGGTAAGGAACAACATTAAATCATTAGAAAAAAAGTGACAAAGGATTAGAAGATAATACAACTATTGTGGTTGCGTTAAGAAATGGCAAGGCAAAAGACACTTGTTTGTTTATAGACAGACCTCCAAACAGTAGCTGGGATGTGGACAAATTACAACAGCAAATAGTAAAGGCTTGTCAGAAGGGCAATGTTATGGTAGCCATGGGAGAATTTAACCATACAAATAGATTGGGAAAACCAGGTTAAGACTGGGTTGCAAGAGAGAGGATTTGTAGAATACTACAAAGTGACTTTTTAAGAGAGCCTGTTGATAACCAACTAGGGGTTGGGGTTGTATAGGGGTTGTGAAATGCATCGGAGGTGATTAGAGAGATTAGAGTAAAGGAACCATGATGGGACAGTGATCACAATATGATTTGAGTTCAATTTAAGATTTAACAAGTAGAAACTAAAGTCAGATGTGTTCGTATTTCAGTGGAGTAAAGGGAATTACAGTGGCATGAGAGGAATAGGCCAAAGTAGATTGGAATGGAGCACTAGCAGGAAGATGGCAGAGCAGTAAAAGATTGAGTTTCTGCAAGAAATGAGGAAGGTGTAGGATAAATACATACCAAAAGAGAGGAAATATACAAATGGAAAAATGTCAAAGCAACATAAAAGCAAGAGTGCATAAAAGGAAAAAATGAGTGGGAAGATAAAGGATTGGGAAGTTTTAAAAATCTTGTAGAAGGTAACTAAAAACTCGTAAGGGAAAAGATGAAGGATGAAAGTAGGCTAATAAAGAATTTAAAAAGTTACAAAAATCTTCAAGTCTATAAACACTGGAGAAATCATAATGGGAGACAAGGAGATGGCAGATGAACTAAAGGAATACTCTGTCAAAATGTGGCTGTATTTATCGGTAGAGGATGTGACTGAGGCTAATTGAGGGGATGTCATTCCAGCTTCCTCGAGAGGGAAAGTTTGGAAAATTTCAGCACGCATCAACTATTTGGCCTTTAGGTCGACTAGCAAGCTGTGTGCCCTTAAGAAGTCTGCTCCCAGGTGTAGTTTTTGCACTAATGTGAGTGAAATCCCAGTTGGAAGTCTCATCTCCTAACTGCACCATCATCCATCTGTTCCTGAAAGTCTTCATCAAGCTGTTGTTGGCCACTTGGAGGGTGGGGCCATAGGATCTTGTGTGGGTCTCAAATGCCTGTGTAAACAAGAAACCTGTGGCCAGAGACTTTATCACTGACATGGAGGAGGCTATCTGGTGGCCAGCCACCAAAGCCTTCAGCAGTGGCTGGCCGTGGTGTTTCCAGGAATTGCGGGTGTCTGCCCCCTGCCTTTGGTGGTAGAAACACCATTTGCTGTCTGCTCCCTCGGTTGGTTTTCAGGGGCATTGTTGATTTTGGGGTGGGTGGGTTTGGTTTGCGGGTGAGGGGGTCAACTGACTGACAGTGGACTCATTTTCTAGTTTGGTCTGCCAAAGAATGTCTGCTTTGGCAGCAACCTTTCTGGGGTCATTGAAGTCCGCATCTGCCAGCAGCAGCTGAATGTTGTCAGGCAGCTGTTCTAAAAACACCTGTTCAAACATGAGGCAGGGTTTGTAACCCTCTGCCAGTGTGAGCATTTCATCCATGAGGGTGGATGGCATCCAGGCACATGAGCCTGGCTGCCCTCTTGCATCTGGAGATCCATATATGGTGATGAGCAACAATTTCAGAGCGTTGTACAGGTACAGTTTTGTAGGAGGTCTACTCTGGCTGCAGTTTCCTGGTCCAAGGAGCTGGTATATTTGGTGGAATCAGAAGTGATCTGTTTTATCTGAAACTGGGCTTCCGCTTGTCTGAACCATGTGTGGGGGCAGAGTGTCCAGAAAGTAGGTAATTTTAGCTCTACGGCGCTCTCTGCTGAGGAGTCCAAAAGCGTTTGGACCCTTCAGGGTCATCAATGAAGCAAGCAAGCTAACTGAACAAATAAACAAGACCAGCAGATGGTGGGCTCATCAGAACTCACGAGGTTTATTGAGTCCATTTTTAAGGCTTTCAAAGCTCACGCCCCTTGCGTGCTGGAAACCACATCATCGTGACGCAAATATACTGCCTGCAAACATACGGGCCCAAGCCTCTGTCGGAAAAGATGAACTACGCAGCTGCTCCGCTGACACATGCGTTACATATGGAGCCAGTTCACCCGACAATCAACCATGTGTGCCGCTACACAAGGATGCACAAGTCTCCTGGACCAGATGGGTTCTGAAAGAAGTAGCTGTAGAGATTATAGAGATGTTGGTAATGATCTTTCAGGAATTAAATTCTGGTATGCCAATTTTAAACTACCTATTTTTTTTTTTCGTGATTTTCTTTTGCTGGTTGCTTGAAGCTGTCAGTTGCTTGAATTCTGATAACAGGAGTTTTACTGTTTACAAATGAATACTTCTATAGCTGTTTCTGTTATAACTTGAGACATTTAGTTGTAGATTTGCAGAGTGAAGCCTTTACATTGTTCTCAGATGAAAGGAAAATCACAAATGTCACCCCTCTATTCAAAAATGGAGGCAGCAGAAAGGAAATTATAGACTGGTTAGCCTGAAATCAGTGGTTGGGAAGACATTGGAGTCAATGATCAAGGATGAGATTACAGAATACTTGGAGGTAAATGACAAGATAAGCCAAAGCCAACATGGTTTGAATTTGAATTCTTTGAAGTGACAAGCAGACTGGACAAGGAAGATGCAGTGGATGTTGTGTATTTGGAATTTCAGAAGGCCTTTGACAAGGTGCTGCATACAAGGCTACTAAACAAACACAAAAGCCCATGATATTACAGAAAACATACTAGCATGGGTAGAGCATTGGCTGATTAGCAGTAAGCAGAGTCAGAATATAGGGATCATATTCTGGATAGCTGCCTGTTGCTGGTGGTGTTCCACAGGAGTGAGTTTTAAGGCCTCTTCTTTTCAGGTTGTATATTAATGAATTAGATTATGGAATGAATGGCTTTGTGGACAATTTTGCAGATGATACAAAGGTAGGTGGAGGAACACATAGCGTTGAGGAAACAGGGAGTCTACAGAAGGACTTGGACAGATGAGAATAGGCAGAAGAGTGGCAAATGAAATACAATGTCGCAAAGTGCACGGTCATGCTCATTAGTAGAAAAAAAAGGCAGATAATTTTCTAAATGGGGAGAAAATTGAAAATGCCCAGATCCAAAGGGATTTGTGAGACCTTGTGCAGGATAGCCCAAAGGTCAACATACCTTTTGGTGTTGGTGGTGAAGACGACAAATGCAATGCTGGCATTCATTTCAAGAGGAAAAGAATATCAGAGCAAGGATGTGATGTTGAGGCTTTATAAAGCACTGGGAAGACCTCATTTGGAGTATTTCAGAAAGGATGTTCTGACATTGGAAGGGAGTTCAGAAGAGGTTCAAAAATTCTGGGAATGAAAGGGTTACCATGTGAGGAATGTTTGACAGCTCTTGGCCTATGGTTAATGAAATTTAGGAGAATGAGGAGGAGATCTCATTGAAACATTTTGAATATTGCAAGGACAGTAGATGTAGAAAGGTTGTTTCCCATGGTGGGAGAGTTTAGGATTGAAGAGTGTCGTTTAAAACAGAGGAATTTATTTAACTAGTGGGTGGTAAATCTATGGAATTTATTGTCACAGGTGGTTGTGGAGGCCAGATCATTGGGTATATTCAAGGTAAAGATTAACAAGTTTTTGATTAGCTAGGGCATCAAATGTTATGGGGAGAAGGCTGGGCAGTGTAGCTGAGTGGGAAAATGAATCAGCTCATGATTAAATGGCAGGGCAGATTTGATGGGCTGAATAGCCTATTTCTGCTCCTATTTCTTATGGTGTTATGGTTAAAGCAATGGAGAGATTGGAGACATTTTGGAAGTTTATATAAAAACAAGGCTTTGCATACAAGGGACCAACACAGTTTAGCATCATAGGAACATACACAAGACTGTATGTCAATTTTGCTGAATAAGGTGAAGTTTTCAAAGTAAGATAGTCACATGTATTAGAAGCTGTGGGAAATAGCCATGGTTGACACATGGGTAAACAGATAATGATTCCAGGTAGACTGGCAAGAGCAGACTAACATTATTAGCTAACATTACAGGCAACATACATGCAAACACATGTGGAAAGGAAAACATTTAAATTGATGTTTGTACAAAATGTCAGTCACACAATACAAATCAAAGCATTCTGGCACTAATAATATGAAATTATTCTCCCTGTGACCTACACAAGTTTTCTCCCACCCTTCAAAACATACCAGATTTAGTAGATTAACTGGACAGCAGAGGTTTCATGTGCCAAGAAGGGCCTTCTATCATGTTGTATCTTTAAAATACCTGTACAAACAAATACAATAAAATCCCTGGTACCAGACCCTATGAGGATTGGTAGATTAGTGCATTTTCCAGAGAATGCTTTTTACGTGACTGGCGAACTAATAGTGAGGTATGCCAATTTTAAACTACCTATTTTTTTTTTCGTGATTTTTTTGCTGGTTGCTCGAAGCTACCAGTTGCTTGAATTCTGATAACAGGAGTTTTACTGTTTACAAATGAATACTTCTATAGCTGTTTCTGTTCTAACTTGGGACATTTAGTTGTAGATTTGCAGAGTGAAGCCTTTACATTGTTCAATTTTATTTATTCTGCACAACATTCTTAAAAATTACTATCTTCAATTCTTAACATGATTTGTTTCTGATATGTGGCATAAACTTTAAGATCAAACTTTTTTCAAATCGTGATTTGTGCAGTTTTGTTATTTGTCTCCTGGAACACCAAGACAAACTCTTCATAGCAAGGAAGACCTCAATCAAATCTTTCCTTAAGCTACTCTGCTTTAAAGTTGCATTAACCCTGCAACAAAATCTTTATTCCTGGTAATGTTTTTTAATCCTGACCCCATAATACTCTGAGATAGAACTAATTGTTTAAGATACAATACAGCAGGAGGTCTCCTGTTTTATAAAAGGCTTAATAAAACTGCCTTGCCATTTACTCTGTGCCTCAATAAAGCTGCGACTATCATTTGCATTTTAAAATAGCCCTCAGGATCTGCAACAAAATGTACATACAAGTACCCTTTTTGCATTGTAATTATACTATTTATGGAGTCAGAGACAACAGATTTGGGGGCGGGGGGGGGGGGGGGAGAAAGAAGGGGAAAAGTCCACATACCTACCAGGTCTTGTGCTGACCATCAAGTGCCTATCTACACTAATTCCATTTCCCAGAGCAAAGTCCATTACATTCTATTTCATAATGTTTCAAAAACTTATCTTCATTACCACAGAAGTGTTGTAATAGCATCTGGCTCATTCCCTCAAGCAGTGCTTCTAGATTTCAACAAATCTGTGGGTAGAAACAAAAATTCCTCCTCAGAGCCCCTGTAAATTTTATCACCCTTTACAGACATAGACCCCACTGATAAAGGGTTTCTCACTGTCCACACCACAAATAATTTTGTACACCTATCAGATCTCCCTTTGCTGTCTCTGCTCCAAAATATTTTTAAAAAGCCTACCCACTGTAGAGCGCGTCAAAAGAACCAAAAACTTGTTGATCCAAACCAAGGCTTTTATTAACTAAAAGACTGGAGCATATCACAAGTATGTCAACCAGTCCAGAATGACCTGGTCTGGCTTAGAGCAATACTTTAAGGCCCCCCAGTAGGTGTGGCTATGCTCTCAGCCAATCACAGTCATCCTATACTACAATCTGTACATATACACATCGGTGATAGAATCTGTACTATCACATCCACTCTCTTATATTGAAGTGCTCCATTCTAGACAACATTCTGGTCAATCTTCTTATGCCCTCCCTCAAATGTAATCAAGCCTTTCTTTAGAACAGAGACTGCAGCATCTCACTCATTGAGGACTTACGATTGCACAGTAATTGCCATGACTCAAATTTTATGCACCTGCTAATGATGCCAAGAAGCAAACACAGGACTATGGATACTGGAATCTAAACTTAACACAATCTGCTGAAGGAACTTTGTTGATTAAGCAACAGTTTGAAGTACAGTAAAAGAATTGTCAATATTTCGGATTGGAGTCCTTCATCTACATATTCCAACATCTTAACAATCTCATCCATCTGCTGCAACCATCAGGAATTGCTGGACAAGAATGCCAAGGTTCACTTTTAAACAGTAATTTCCAGGGACCCATCAATTAATTCTCCCAAAGTACATCACAATTTTTTTTAAAAATCAAGTTTCATCTACCATTTCACAGCCCAACTTTACAATTCAACATTCACCTGCAACCTAACATAACCCTCCTTACAAGCAATCACCAGTCTTCACATCATGCAAATTTGCTCATTACACCTGCAGTCAGAGCCTAATTGATCATGTATTTAAACAGCAAAGGTCCCACCACCGATCAATCTAGCACACCAGTAGTCACAGAAACTCCACTGCAAAAATAACTTTCAATCATCAATCAATGCCTTTCATCCCCAAGCCAATTTCAGATACAATTTGCTAAACTACCTGAGATTCTGTGTGATGGGTTATCTTTTGGATAGTATCACGCACATGACATTGTTGAAGGTTATGTAGACAACATACATCTTAATATCCTTCAGAAAAAATTAAACTGGACTATACTTTGCCTGACAGCCATGGCTGATTCGCCTTGAACTTCAGTATCATCAGAATTTTTCTCACAGGTAATTTCTATTGAAGACTTACAGGTCTGCAAGTACCTGGTATGAAGGGACCATATCCTGCCCACTAGATGCCTTGCACCCCACTCAGCTGACTGGAAAGATCTTGACATATTTTAGTCAAAGCCACAGAAATCTCCTTCCTTGTGTTCCAGAGCAGTGGGAATGCATCATCAGAACCTCCTCCCCAGCCAAGACCTATATACATGAAATCAAAAACCTAACAACTTTTTTTGATCACTGATCTAAACTACTACCAATATGCTTCTTAACTTCCAATTAGAGCTTCTGCTGATAGAAAATGATACATAATTCAAGGGAACATTTAACACATACATGGTATACAAATCAATCTGCTTTCTTGGAGGAAAGTTAGGCAATGTGTCTGGAGAAAAAGGGGAAAAGGAGCACAAGTCACAACAATTTCATAGATCAAGTCAATATGTCTGTTTCCCATTGCATGTATTCACACAAAAAACCAAGAATATTTTGAAATTCAAGCTTTATTTGAAAATGTATCAAGAGCAAGCTGTCTAACATTTACTATAGTCACTCACTGCTTACAATATACACTCATGCATGTTGGAAAATACATGCATATTTAAAGCACAGCTCCATTCAGTCAAGCTTGAACCCAAACTTCCAAATGCCTCTCCCACTTCCACTTTAGAAGTGCTGCTTTAATGAAATACACAAACTCAAAGAACTTGCCATTTTCTAACAAGGCACATTTCAGTCTTCCCGAATCAGAATGGAGGTTGAGCAGAATGGTGAAGGAAAGGAACTATTGATATTTTCAATCAAGAGCCTGCAAAACTGAGACAGAAAATAACCAATTAAAGGGAAGGGTGAGGGATGGGACATATGCCAATAGGTGACAGATGGGCCAAGGAAGGAAGAAAGATGACAACCAGATGGAGCTAAGGGAGACAGAGGCTGGAAGGCGATAGGTGGAAGCAAATGATGAAAAATGGAGGAATCTGCTAAGTAAGGAGAGTGATAATGAAAACCATTTAAGGGAGAAAAGGGCAAATAATGACAGATGGGGATGGGGAAGTGTGTGCGCGCACACAGCAAGTAACCAGGACAAAAAAAAGGGTGACAATGGAAATCAGTGATTTGACATTAACCAAAGTGTTTTGGCAATGCAGCGCTTTTCACTTTAGCTAATCAGACACCTGTGCATGCAGAGGCAATTCGCTGGAATGGTACCAGGAATGAGGGCCTCCATTTATCCAAAGTGACTAAAGCTGATACTATTCAACCTTTGCAGGTAATGCAAAGAAATAATCTTTAAATTGAATAAATTGGAAGTGACAGATTAAAAGTATTGACAAAGTGAACAAAAAAACCTCAAAACTTAGTAAGCTGTATTAATCATAACTAAGTGAAAAATTCCAGGTCACAAGGCAAAAGCAGACTTCCTTACAAAATAGGCCTTCCAAGGATTACACAACAGATACAATGGGTCAAATTGTCACCATCTAGAACCATAGAACCCCACAGCACAGAAAACAAGCTATTCGGCTCTTCTTGTATGTACCAATAATTATTCCACTAGTCCCGTTGACCTGATCCCACTCCATAACCCTTTAGACCTCTCCTATCCATGTCTTTATCCAATGTATTCTTAAACTCAAAATCAAGCTCACATTCACATCAGATGGCAGCTCATTCCACACCCCTGCCGAGCTCTGAGCGAAGAACTTTCCCCTTTCAACTTAAACTTATGACCTCCCAATCTATGAGGAAAAAGCCTACTCCCATTCACTCTATCTATACCTCTCAATCTTGTAAACCTTTATCAAACCTCCTCCTCATTCTTATTCACTCCAAGGACTAAAGTCCTAACCGGTTTAATCTTTCCCTATTGCTCAACCTCTGAAGACACAGCAACATCCTAATACATCTTCACTGCACTCTTTCAATCTTATTGATATTCTTCTTGTAGTTAGGCAACCAGAACTGCACAGAATATTTCAAATTTGACCTCACCTAGGTCTTAAACACCTTCAACACAACATCCCAACTCCTACAATCAATATTTTTATTTATAAAGGATAAGATGCCAAAAGCTTTCTTTACAACCCTCTCCACCTGCGATGCCACCTTCAGAGAACAATGTATCTGTATTCCCAGATCCCTTTGTTCCCCTTCATTCCTCAGTGCCCTATCATATATTCTGTATGTCCGACCTTGATTTTACCCTCACACTTGTCTACATTAAACTCCATTTGCCATTTTTGGCCCATTCTCCCAATTGGTCCAGATCTCCCTACAAGCTTTGAAAATCTTCCTTGCTGTCCACCACA
Organism: Narcine bancroftii; assembly: GCF_036971445.1. Taxonomy (NCBI): domain Eukaryota; kingdom Metazoa; phylum Chordata; class Chondrichthyes; order Torpediniformes; family Narcinidae; genus Narcine; species Narcine bancroftii. The sequence goes on from NC_091469.1 coordinate 368,072,485, forward strand.
CCTCCTACCTTTGTGTCATCAGCAAACTTGCTGATCCAATTTACCACATTATAATCCAGATCATTTTTTAAAAATATTTTATTTTTTATTATCATTGTACATAGTTGATAATTAAATTAAAAGCTAGTGATTACATGGTATTGACCCCCCCCTCCTTACCCACCCTCCCCTGCCTCTTAACCCCCAACTACTATAAAAGATAATACCAATAGATACAATACTTTTGTATAACTATATATTGTACAAAGAGAAAGTAATAGTAATGTGGATTACACAATGGGTTGCTCACACACTGGAATCTTGCAGTATTTATATTGAACAACTTGAGGAAAAAAGATTATTACAGGTCCACATCCACATCATGATGTCACCTCTCCATATGTCAGTAGCCACGTTAGTCTAAAGGTATTAAAAAATGAGAAAAGTACCACGTCTCTGAGACCCAATTGTGTAAAGACATACACAACAGTGGCAAAGAGGAATTAAACGAACCCTATGCGTGCTCCATGTGACTACCTAACAAGCTTCGCGAGTTTCTGCCAAAACATCAAATCAAAGCTTGCCAAGTTGGCGGAGGGAAAGTTCAGAGAATTCAACGAAGCAGATGAAAGTTAGGGTAATTACATATAATGTTTTAACCACTACTGTGAAGCCTGTAATATTTTTGAAGCCCTTGTAAACCAAAAACGTGCCCTATTCCTCAGTATAATAGGCAGCAAAAGATTTGATCTCCTTAAAACTTTGCTGTCCCCGGAGGACCCAGGCACAAAGACATATGCTGAGCTATGCACAATACTGGGAAACCACTTAAGCCCCATGAAAGGAAACAAATGCCAAGGAAGGCATTAAGTGAATACCTGGCAGCATTGTGTAAATTGTCCAAGCACTGAGCAGTTTCTGAATAAAGCACTTCGAGACAGATTGGTGATAGGGTTGTCAGATCGCCAGGTAAAGCAAAAATTACTGGCAGGAGATGACGAGGCAACTCTTGATATTGCATATAGAACTGCCTGAAGCTCGGAAATGGCAGACAAAAATTTGGATGTAGGCCAACAAGACCTGCTGGTCGGGTGATATTCCGCCAGCAGTGCTTCTGTTGCGGGAAAGGCAGCTATTGCCCAGATAACTGTTTCTCCAAATATTCCAAATGCCACCTCTGCAAGAGAAAAGGACATATCAAAATGAAACGTCCAATTAAAGAAACCATAAGATGCAGTTGGACTCAAAATGTTGATAACCACCCAGCCGAGGTCAGAATGCTAGCAAAGAGAGATACTGGCCCTGACAACAAACACAGCAACAGCTCTGAAGAGAACAAAACAATAGCTGCATTCCTACATATCCAAAGGATAAATGAAAAAAATGCAGAGATTTATATTCAACTGAAAATAAACAACGAACCTCTGAAAATGGAACTCAACACAGGAGCTGCAGTGTCTCTAATGCCATTACATTTAAACCAACGCTTGCTACCACACCTTCTGATTAAAACAACTGAAGTAACACGGAGATCTGTTACGGGAGACAAAATCAAAGTGTTTGGGAAATGTATGGTCAAGGTGCAATACAAGCAAAAACAACCAAAAACACTATCTCTGTACATTGTAGATAGCCAGGGACCAGCACTTTTCAGAAGAAACTGGCTACAACACATTCCCTCAGACTGGCTGGAGATTGGTTCAATACTGACTAAACCATGAAGACAACACCCAGCCAGAACTCAGCCAGTCCTCAATGACCAGGCTGTGGTCTTCCAACAGGGATTGGGAAAGATCAAAGGGGTTCAAGCCAAACTGCAATTAAAAGAGAATGTGGAACCAAAGTTCATCAAAGCTAGAACAGTTCCATTTGCAATGAAAGGAAAAATTGAAGCAGAGTTAAATAGACTAAAAGATGAAGGCATTAGAACCAATAAAATACAGTGATTGGGCAGCGCTCATCGTACTTGTACGGAAAGCAAACGGAGATTCACATTTGCAGCAATTACAAAGTCACCATCAACTAGGCACTAAAAGTTCCAGAACACCTCAAACCCAAAGCAGAACTATTCCAAGCACTAAATGGAGGGCAAAAGTTCACAAAACTAGATTTCTCACAGGCATACCAATAGAGTTGGATAAAGAATCAAGACAAATTGTGACAATCAATACCCACCTGGGACTGTCATATGGAATCTCAGCAGCACCTGCAATTTTTCAAGCTACAAGAGACAGCAGAATCACCAGATATCAACCAAGAATAACTGCTACAACTGCCCATTACAGATGTCACAGTTGAGGCAACGTTAAGCAAAGTCTTATACTCGCTGTTAATGGATGGCCAGAATCTGAGGTCATACTTATGTCACACACCACCATGAGCCATCAGTTGAAGGATGTTTACTTTGGGGTACCTGTACAATTATCCCAGCCAAATGGCAAAACACCATATTATCAGAGCTGCATCATAACCATTCAGGAATGGTAAAAATTAAAGCTCTGGCCCAGATGCATGTTTGGTGGCCATCAATAGACAAGAGACATTGAAACAACAGCGAAATAATGCAAAATATGTCAGTGATTGCAGCCAAAAATGCCACAGGCCGAGGCCAACCCATAGAAATTGCCTTCCAGACCCTAGCATCGGATTCACGTAGAGTTCGTGGGGCCATTCATGGCAGAGACTTTCTTTATAAAGGTGGATGCCAGTAGATTCACATATGAAAAACACCAAAACTGATTCTACAATTGAACAGCTATGGGCTATGTTTGCCACGTACATATTACCCCAGTTTACATTAGAACCCTTCAAGAAATTTATGTACAACAACAACATCAGACATATTTTGTCAGCCCACTATCACCCAAGTACTAATGGGGAGGCAGAACACTTTGTGCAAACATTCAAAAAGGCGATGAAAACCAAAAACCTCCTAAACGCCTCCTGGACTCTCAGAATTGCAGATTTCCTACTGGGATACAGAAACACACAGCATTCTACCACTAAATGCATCCCAGCAGAATTGATGTTTGGCCGCCACCTGTAGACAAAACTGTCCATGGTTCACCCTGATCTGGGCCTTCATTTTGAAAAATCCACATTGCCACAAACTTTACCTTGAATACTAGAGGTGGGCAAGAGAGTACTGGCACAAGATTACAGACATTACAAAGACCCATGGATGTTAGGGGTGATCTTACAAAAGTTGAGCCCCTGCTCATACTCTGTTCTAGTGAGAGACAGGCTGTGGAAACAACACATTGACAACACAATGTCTATCACCAAAGTCGACAAACTACCTCATGACCTGGAGGAGGGAGAACCAGACCTGCCAAATCCAAATTCTTGGGGCGAATGAAAGAGGAGCAGAGGCGGGTAGCCCAGTAACTGCGACAAACAGCCCAACACATTAAAAACCTCAGAGGCCAGCGAAAGCTGGCAGTTGCCATCAACCCAAATATCGATGGGTCCCACCCAGAACAGCCCTGAGCAAATACCCGTCCAGCATGCCACACCGAGGTAGTCCAAGACAGAAAGACCACCCAAGTGCTTTGAGGACTATGTTCCATAATTATTAAATTCCTTCCCGTATTAAAATCACTCAGTATACGTACCCTAATTTGCAACAGTAGTCATGGGCCCGATGTAGTCATGGTAATTAGGAAGTCCATTCAACATTTATTGCATGGGATGGGGAGGGAAGAGTGTTGTGTACAAGCCCACCCTGCTGTCTATCATAACACCCATATCATGATGTTACCCCTCTGTATGTCAGTAGCCACATTAGTCTGATGGTGTTAAAGAATGAGAAAAGTACAACATCTCTAAGTCCTAATTGCTTAAGTGCATAAACATCTTAATAGGACTGCATATATTTAGCCCTAAACTTTGCATATACGGGCTCCAAATGTATACAAAAGTTGAATAGTCATCCAGATCATTAACAAAAAACGATGGTCCCAACATATCCCTGAGGCACACCACTAGTCATACACTTCCAATTTGAGAAGCAACCATCCACTACCATTGTTTTCTCCCACGCAGCCAATTTCGAATCCAGTTTATAACCTCTCCATGGATACCTAGCGTCTTAACATTCTGAACTAACCTCCCATGTGGGACCTTATCAAAAGCTTTACTAAAAACCATAGAGACAACATCATAGCTTTTCCTTCATCTACCCGAGTCAGCCCATGGTTGTCCAAATACCTATATATCCTACCTCTCAGAATCTTCCCAATAATTTACCTACTACTGCCGTCAGGCTCACCAGCCTCTAATTCAGGGGTGTCAAACTCAAATTCACGGAGGGCCAAAATTAAAAACTTGGACTAAGTCAAGGCCCGAACTAAATATTTATTGAAAAATTTCAACAATATCTGCATGTTTTCTCTTCTTTCAACATATGTAATGTTAAACTTTCTCTTATTAAAATAAATGTTTAATAATAGTTTTGGATAAACTCTTTCCAGAAGCATTAACAAATGAGAAATAAAATATTCAATAAATAATATTTCTCTATAGAGGATTTGTCAAATGTTGCTAGAGTGCTGTCGAATAGTAAAATCTGAGGGCTATTGAGAATGTGGGAGAATAACATGATTCCTGAAACAATCAAATGGGTGACTGATTGTGGGCATGAACTCTAGCAGGGTTATTTGCCATGACCTTTTTCCATTGGTAGATATCCTTTGATTTACACACTTTTCAAGTTTTATGCCTAATGAGCTTGTATCCAGATGCAGGACCATTTTTAACCAGGAATATATTTATCACTGTGACATGAAACTATTGGAAGATCGTTTTATCCTGAGATTAAAGTTCATAATCCTTACTCAGGCCTGTGTGCGGGAGGGCGGGGTTTGCGGGCGATCGGGTTGGACAACGACAGTGCGGGGGCATCGGCTCTCACTGCAGGGCGGCATCTCGGCGGATCAGCGGCCCCGTCACTGTGAGTCGCAGGTCGACCTGCGGCAGGGAGGGGGAGTGGGCAACGGTCCTGGCGAGGTCAGGCCCAAGGCCTCCGGTTCCGGGCGCTGGGAAGTGGCCTTGGCTTCCCCTGACACCAGCCAGGCCGCGCTGCGGTGGAACACGACAGTGCGGGGCCATCGGCTCTCGCTGCAGGGGGGCATCTCGGCGGATCAGCGGCCCCGTCACCGTGAGTCGCGGGTCGGCCTGCGGCAGGGAGGGGGAGTGGGCAACGGTCCTGGCGAGGTCAGGCCCAAAGCCTCCGGTTCCGGGCGCTGGGAAGCGGTCTTGGCTTCCCCCGACACCGGCCAGGCCACAAAACCAGAGTCCACGGTGAGACCCTGCAACGTAAACAGAGGAAGTGGGGGCGATTAGCGGGCTGACGCCAATGCATTTTCTGGGATTTATAGTATTAGCTGTGCATGCTCTATACTGGCACGGCGGCAAGCGGGCCACCTCTAATACATTTTTTAAATGATCTTGCGGGCGGGCCAGAGTTTGACATGCGTGCTCTAATTACTCAGTTTACTTTTGGAGCCTTTTTTAAACAACAGAACAACATGAGCTACCTCTAATCCTCTGGCACCTCGCGCATAGCTAAGGACATTTTGAATATACTGTATCTGCCAGGGCCCCTGCAATTTCTCACTAGTCTCTCTCAAGGTCTGAGGGAATATCATATATGGCTCAGGGGATTTATCTACCTTTATTCGCTGAGAGGCAGCAAGCACCTCCTTAATCTCCATATGTTCCATGACACTTCTGTTGATCTCCCTTCCTTATGCACTTTGCCAGTTTCCTGAGTAACTGATGCAAAAATACTGTTTAAAATCTCCCCCATCTTATTAGGCTCCACACATAGTTGACCACTCTGATCTTCTAGGGTACTCATTTTTGTCCCTTACTATCCTTTTACTCTTAATATTCTTGTAGAACCCTTTGTTTTTACCTTCACATTACTACCTCCTGTTTTCTTTTTGCCTTCCTTATTTCCTTTTTGAGTACCTCATTTGCTCATTGTTGCCTATACTTGCTATACACCTTCCTCCTCTTCTTCAGATCATCAATATCCCTTGAAAACCAGGGATCCACATGCCTGTTAACTTTGCCTTTAATCCGAACAGAAATATGCAAACTCTGCACTCTCAAAATTTCACCTTTGAAGGCCATCTACTTAACACACCATTGCCAGAAAACAATATATCTCAATCCACTCTTTCTAATCCTTTCTCATTTCCACAAAATTAGCCTTCCTCCAATTTAGAATCCCAACACAAGGACCAGATTTATCCTTTTCCTTAATTAACTTGAAGCTAATGACATTATGGTCACTGGACCCAAACTATATCTGTCACCTGACCAGTCTTGTTCCCTAGTAGGAGATCAAGTACTAGATCTCCCCTACTCCCTAGTGGCAATTGAGCAAAATTCCAGATCACTGAGCAATGCTATTTCTAATATCATTTAACAATTTAGACCAAGAAAAAGAAAGAAAATTGATCCTTCCTTCACCACTTCTCCCTCTTGGTCTTGCCAGTCTGGGGTTCTCTCTGCAGCTGTCGCTGCTCCAACCAAGCCTCATTGGGCCTGAGTTCTTTGCCACTGCGCTAACTGAGCCTCAGATCCTTGTTGGGCCTCTTTGGCCGGGTAACTCAAATCTTTTCACTCCTCGTCCCATGATGTGACCCCTCCCTCATTGAAATTCCTCTGCTCATTCCTCCCACTCTCCATACGCGGGCCACTTGCCAGAACTCCCGCCTAAACTCACCGGGAGTTCTACAATTTGAGGATCTTCAGAAGTGAATTCACTCCCACCTTCCATGTCCTCAACAAATCAATCCTTGAATCCTTCCTCTTCAATTACTAATGCTTAACAACACGACTTCAGACAACCTGATCATCTGCCCTTATCCCCACCTACATCTTCTCTCAACTAATTTCTCCAAATATAAACAAAATTTCTTGATTTGATCTTTACAAACAATAAGGCCCAATGAACATTTAACCTTTAAAAATTATTTCATAAACATCATTCTCCAATAACTACTGATGTTTCTCTAATTCTACCCCTCAACTCTGCTTTTAAAAATATTTTAGACAATTCTTCAGTTAGTTCATCACTCCATTCACACCAGTGACAACCATTTCAGTTCTGTATCAACACTCCCACATTTGCCTATCTGTCCATGGCCTTGTGTACTATCCCACCAAGATTACCTGCAAATTGGAGGAACAACACCCGATTTTCCATCTGGGCACTCTCCAGCCAGATGGCATTGACAGCAACTTTTCTGGTTTCTGCTAACCTGTTCTCCTCTTCCCCCCTCCCCTTCCCCCCCCTCCCTTCCTTCCTTCCCCTAGCCATTCCTTCTCCTCTTGATCACTGTTGCCCCCTCCCTCCTCCACCTACTGTTTTTGCAACCCCCTCCCTCCCTCATTCCTTAGTTCGGACAACTGCCAACATTTTTCCATACCTCGATGAAGGGCTCAAGCCCGAATCATTGGTTATGTATTTTTATCTTTGCTATATAAAGCACACTGCTTGACCTGCTGAGTTTTTCCAGCTTTGTCCTTTTATTTCAACCATGTAGTCTGCAAATGTTTATCTTTTACCAATGACTATTTTACTTTGGTTTGCAACACATCTTAAATATACCAAATGGAATGATGTACAGATAACCATCATCCACTCAGGAATCAATCCAATAAACCTGTGAATACTCTAACACAAGTATATTCTTCTTTAGATGGGGAGATCACATCTGTACATAATCTCTCTGGTAGAAGTTTACCACAATTTCTTTATGCCTGTATTGATATCGTAAAGGGCCACCATTACATTTGACTTCCTAATTGCATTACATGAACATCAGTTCGTAGCAATTCTTCAACAAGGGCAAACTGCTTCCTTCTAACTCTAACTGCTTTCAACCCGAGATACATTTTTCTAGCAAAGTGAATAATGACTCATGTCCCCTAGATTCCAGCTGCCATTTTATTTGCAGCACTTTGAAGCCTCCATGAAACCCCTTCAAAACCACTGCCATTAGCAGAACAAAATAGACACTTGTTGCCCCTTTTAAATCATTGCTAGAGATTGAAAACAGCATTGAAAAAGATTTCAAACTGCAGTACCCATTTCCTCTATTTTGTCCATCAACTAAGACCAATTTATCACCTCAATTTTGTTTAACAGACACCAATAAGGTCCATACTGAAGGCTTTGTGGGAGGCTAAAGAAAACACCACCTTCACTATTCAGCCATGAAATCCTCAAGAAAAATGTCAAATCGTATCAATTTTGCCCAATCCAATTAATATTTTGCAAGAATCCCATTACAATTTAATCAGTAATAGATTCCCTGCTACTGATGTCAGGCGAACAGACCCAAAGCTCTCCATTTTTAAATTCTAGGACATGGAGTGATAGCCACTGCCTTTCAATCTGTGGGAAATCATCCCCGCACCTACAGGACATTGGAAGACGACAAACGCACACTCTCCCTCTCTGCCTGTACTTCTTCCAAATCTTAGAAAGAGTCATGAGGTCCTGGGGATTCATCAACTTTCAGGGCAGTAAAATTCGCGCCACCTCCCACTGAGGCTTCCCCGACCACCATTAATCAACCCTAAGTATCCTCGAGTTTTCTGAAAACTCGGCGAGAAACTGAATGATAAACTTGCCCCAATGACAACTATCATTAAGAGAAACAGAAAGCTTCGCGAACTCAAGGCCCAAGAACACAACGTCTCGGCCAAGGCGGCGGGTCGAGGCAGCGAAAGACCCCCGCCCCCCGCCCCGCCGAGCTGCACGGTGACCGGCTCGTGGAAATCCCCCGCTGAGGGCGGAGAGGAATCGCCAGGGCGTGCGGCGCTTGTACCATTTCGGCCATGTTGCGTCCTCCCACTCCTCGTCCCGAGCACCGAGCGGATAGCACGCGCCGCCGCCACCGCGCCCACTATTTATAGCCAGCCCGGCTCCAATCAACGGGGGCTATTTCAAGGAGGGGGGGGGGGCAGCTATTGACTCATCGCGGGGAAGGCAATAAACGTTCCCTCGGGTTTTCTGGTCAACGATCAGGGTTTTCTTTTAAAAGCCGAATAATGTTATTGTCATCTGAAACACCGGGACGTCAAAGCCAAGTTGTGAGTGTGTTAGTCGATCTACTTCCGTTGCCTCCTCAGGAGGGCCGAGGTGGTAGAGACCCTCCCCCTCCCCGAGGCAGCTTCACGGTCACCGACGGGGAGCAGGTTCCGCGTGCGCGCCGCCATCTTGAACCTTCAACGCCCTGTTCAAAAATGGAGGGAAGTGGCGGGAACGGCGGCTGAACCCAAGTCGGAGCCAAACCTCACGACCCCCCCCCCCCCCCGAAATACACAAATTCGAACGAGCGCTTAAACCTGACGGTCGTGTCATTTGGGAATCGACTTGGTTTAATTTCTACGGTCACTCTGGTTTCACCGTGGATTTTTTTTTAACCGTGTCATGTTTATTTCGGTAATGGAAGAGTTTGGGGGGGGGGGGGAAGAGAGAGAGACTTCGGGGGCTTGGGGCCTTCGACGCCGGAGTGAGTCACAGAGCACGGTTCGGACTAACCAGAAAGTTGGGGGGGGGGGGGGGGTTGGGGATAAGATGGCAACCAGTGGCCGTGTGCCAACCCGAAGCAGAAGGGGAGCGTTGGGGCGGAGCGGAAAACCCCCAATCCCAGAGCCACGGAGAAAGGACGGGGGAGCCGGTGGGCTGAGGTAAGTCCGGGACGGAGAGACTTGGGGGTGGGGTGGGGTGAGGTGGGGTGGGGGGAAGCGCCCTGGCAGAGAGCCGAAGGGGTGGGAGGGAGCCCGTTTGGAGAACCCGGGGCAGAGAGACAGGGAGGGGAAGAGAAAAGGGTGGGGGGAAACGCCGGGGTGGAGAGACGGGGGCCGAGGCTCTGGGTTCCTCCAACCGGATATGGAGAAAGAAGCCCCCTCTCTGGGGTGAGCAAGTCCCGAAGCCACAGGGGCCACCTGCTCAGGGCCTCCTCCCATCGCCGCTCTGTTGTGACCGCAATCTTGGGGCTGGGGTGGGGAGGTGCTGGAAACTCCTGTGGCAGTAACACCTCCTGTCGAAAAGTATGAGGGTGCCCCGGTGGCTGAAGGATACGCCATTGGGAATCCTGGCAGAGGAGATGCCGACTAAATATTGCCCAGTGTGTCCTGGCCCAGAAACAACGAGGTTGTGAGGTGAAGTACGGTGAAAATGTGAGTTTTGTGTCCTAGCTGGACATCACAACAAGTCGCCACTCCAGTACCATTTTAGGTTTAAAATTCACAAAAAAACTTAAACGAAAAACAAGATTACTCATGGCAATAGGCGAATTAGATTTCTCAAGGATGGTTCCATAAGTTCTGGGCATATGTGAATTGAGGTGGTTATCCCTCTTGAGACTTGCTCTCAGCAGGATTTCCATGGCCAACATTAGTGGGCCTTCACACATGGCTGGGGTGATAACCTTGCCCTCTGTCCCTAATGAGCCTTGATAGAGGGGATTCCTCTGCCACTGATTCTGAAGGTGATTGGTAAACATCCCAATTCTCGTGCCTTTATCTAGAGGAAGTTCTTGAAACTCATTTTTCTCCTCTATAAGGGAATGTTCCTGAGATTTACTAGAAAACCTGGCTGAGTAATTAGTAGGAACTGCAAACAAAACCAACCATTCAACAAGGACACTAGAGATGACTGCCCCAAGTTTTTTTTTTCACTAGGGATCAAGCACTGGTCATATGCAAACTGGTGACCTCTATGCTCTGGTTTGGACATTTACTTTTGACACCATGGTCAAGAAGAAACTGGTAAATTTATTCTGGCAAAAAAGGAAATACTGGGCCCCAGTACAGTTCAGAGCCTCCTAATTGAGGACGTCAATCAGTAACTGGAGTGTGGACCTTCTTGGTTGGTGACCTTCCAACTTCAGATCCAGCAGGGATATTCACATATAGAACCTCCTCCTAAATACAGAAATAGCTTTGTATTTACTCTAACAGCACCTCATTGTTGCACCTATTATATACACAATACATTCTAACCCCTTCTGTTGTTCCTATCTGCCCACCATTCCTTTTACCTGCTTCCACTCATGACCTTCCTTCCAAATCATATTCCATAATTCCAACTCTTTGTTATCTTCACTTATCATCTTCCAGCCTTGGTTACTGTTCACTCTTCCCTTCTCTATCTAGTTCCATCTATCCATAAATCACTCCTCACCTGAATCTACATATTACTTGACAGCTCCTACCTATTACTTGCCAGCTCCTGGCTCATGCCTTATTTCTTTCTACTGATGATCTCCTCCTTACAGTTGCCATGTCATAGGAAAGATGTGAAACTTCAGTTCTGTTCTCTGTTCTTTAATGATACAGCACATTTCCAGTTCTCGAGTCTGCACCTCCTAATCACACCCTTGTTGTAGATCAGTCACTCTGTTCCTATCCTATATGTCCAGGTTACTGGGATTCTGGGGGGGATTTTTATGCAGGCGCACTCCAGTTGCCATGTTCTGTTACTTTACATCCTCAATGTATATAGTTAATAAACTAGGTTTGAAGTTAATCTACCTTGTTTTCATTTATCTAAACTTGCAACATGGTATTAGAAATGGGATAACCCTGACTTTTCAAGGTTAATGTTTTACATCCGGGATTTGGGTTTTTTTGAACATGGACAACCAAGACATGTGCCATGACAGCACAGCTAAATGGTGAATGTGGCAGGTGGATTCTAGGGGTCCTACCCCTTGTCTTTTACAGTAACATCGCCAAAAACTGGTGGATCTTTGAAGGAGAATATGATATTTTAGTTGCGGCAGCACACTCTGACAAGTCAGCCCATATTTGAGCATACATTTTCCTCAATTTAGTGAGACCGGAGGCCATTGAATGTGAACAGACTTTAATGTACGCGGGAGAAGTGAGAGAGGACTAATCCTCATTCCTGTGGAATCAAAAAGGATTTTGAATGCCTTGAGAAAATTTAGAGATATGTGCAACCCTCAAACCAACGTTACTATGGAAAGACAAATTCAACACACAAAATCAGAAACATAGTGAGACAATTGACTCATATGTCAGTGATTTAAGAATCAAAGTGAAAAGCTGCAGTTTTGGAGTTCTCTGTGAGGAGCTTATTAGAGATAGACTAGTCTGTGGTATTATGACAATATGAGAAAGGTGCTACTGTGTGATAGTGATTTGACATTAGCTAAGGCTTTCTCCATCTGTCAAATTCATGAAATGACCGAAGAGCACAACAAAACACTGGCTACTCCACACCACTCAGTTACAAAAGTTGATGCAATCCAAGCTAGGTTCATGAGAAAACAATAGTATGATACAAAAATGAAAAACGAGCCAGAAAAAAATTGTGACTATTTATTGCAAACAGGATCGGTAGCAGGATACGGTTTCCACCTGAGACCTGCCGCATGCAGAGGACCCTTCAACCAACCAATCAACATCCCCTCGTGGTAACCCTGGCCAACCGGCAGCACTAATTGCACCTGACACTGCCCCAACCCCAGACTGAGCAACCCCACGGTCCTACAACACCCCCCACTGTCACTGGAGGCACAGCCTGTCGTGCAAGATACCACCCGGGAACCAGCAGCTGTACCACAGCAAACCTTCTGATGGTCACAGTGACAGACAAGACCATCAGACAGGCTGAACCTGTAACGAACATTGAATCACATCACCCCGCTGGACTTTGTTTGCAAAGAAGGGGTGAACGTGGTGTGACCACTGTATTGTTTGTATTATATAAGCTGGCCCACCCCTCCCTCCCAGAAATCCCTATAAAGGCTGTTATGCCCAAACTCATCCCTCAGTACCTGCCTTGGAACCAGGCCAGCAACATGTGAGATGTGTTAAGGTGATTTAAGCCTATTAATCACAACTCACTAATGTAGTTGATCGATAGTGCTACAGCGAGGAACTCCTTTTGACAGATTTCACTTGACCACAAATCGTCATTGCTCACAACATTCAGCACTTGCTTTGGTCACGACAGGTTTCTAAGGATGCCATTTGGACTCGACCCTGCAAGTGAAGTGTATCACCACTTCATGGAATAGGTTTTTGCTGGATATCCCAGTTGACGATAGAATAATTGAAAGGAAAAAATGTGGAAGAACACAATGCCAACTTGAAAAAAGAGCTCAACCATACTAGACAGGTGAACTTGAGGCTTAATCCCCTTAAGTGCAGCTTCCAGCTGAACTAGGTCAGCTACGTTGGTCAAATTTTCACAAGTGAAGGCCTTAAAGCCGACCCCTCCAAAACAAGCAATCAGTGAAATTCCAGTATAGGAGATGTCCCAGCTCCACAAAGATTCCAGGAGATGGTCAACTATCTTAGAAAATTTATTCCAAATTCCAGTCAGCTGACGGCTCCACTGCAACAACTGCTGCACAAGGACAATGAATAGACTTGGCATGAGCAGCCGCAAAATGCTTTTGAAGCACTAAAGAAGCACATGTCATGCCCACCAGTTCTGTCTTATTACAACATCAGTAAGCTGAAGACACTTGCGCCAGTGATGCTTCACAGTATAGACTAGATGCAACCTGTTTGCAGGAAGGAAAACCCATAGCCTCTGCTTTACAAGCACTAACACACAAAAACCAGATATGCTCAGATCGAAAAAGAGCTGTTGGCAGTGGTTTTTGCATGTTCAAAATTCAATGATTATATTTGCCACAAGCTGGTGACCATAGAAACTGACCACCAGCCCCTGGTCACTATATTGGAGAAACTCATAAATGCAGCACTGACAAGACAACAAAGGATGATGTTATGATTTCAGAAGTACAGTGGAATACAATTATACCAGGTTGACACAGTGTCTTGAGCTCCCTGGAGTTCCACTGTTCAGCAAGCTGATGAGGAACACACACAGTGGATGATACAACCCTGCAGACACTCAGCACTATCATCAGACATGAGTGGCCCAGCAAACAGCATAGTCTTCCACATGCTATTCGTCTTTATATTCTTTTAAGAGATAACTAACTTTTGACAGGGTCATCAGGAAAGACCAAAAAGCCATAATTCCTGGGTCACTACAAAAGGAGTACATCAACATTATGCACAGAGGGCATCCTGGTGCAGAAGCTAATAAATGAAGAGCAAGAGACATAGTTTACTGGCCTACAATGACAAATGACATCAACAAGGAGATACAGTCATGCTATATCTATAATAGCACAAAACCACACCAACAAAAGGAACCACTCCTTCATCCAGTTCCAGACTTGCCTTGGTCGACTGTGCAGCAGTATTTGGTGGTAGTGGACTCATTTTCAGGCTGGTATGAGATTGATCTACTCCATGAATGTTACCTCAGCAACAGAGATCACAAAACTCAAGGGACACTTTTCAGTTCATGGAGCACCATGTGTCCTCATATCAGACAATGCCAGATCGTTCAAGAACTTTGCCATAATGATGGGACTTTACTTATGTCACCAGCAGCCCAGAGTACCACCAATCTAATGAGTTAGCTGAAAGAGTTGTTCGCAGCACCAAGCAACTCGTGGACAAATCTCAGAGAGATAGAACTAATGTTTTCCTCAACCTCCTAAATCATAGAAACTTGCCATGAGACACAACACTAGGGTCTCCTGCATGAAGACTAATGTCTTCCTGTCTCAAGGAAGCTACTTGAACCTCATATGTGTAAGCCACGAGATAAAATCCCAGCTTCTCAATAAGAGACTATCACAAAAGTTGTGCTATGACAGATCAAGCCAACCACTTCAGGCTTTAATGGAAGGACAGGTTGCAGGCACCACACGGTTACAACTGGACAGGCAGAGTAAAGGAGAGTTACAAGGAGCCCAGATCTTGTTAACTCAGAAGGAAAGCTATACAGGAGGAATCGCTGACACATTCTACGTGTAGCTGAACCTGCACCAGCCCAGCTCAATCTAAGTGACACTGACTATCAGGATTCTGGACCTGGGTCAAAAGACTACAACACTCTCATGAGAGTAGGAATGGAAAGGATGGAGACTGAGTGGTTTCAGGTTCAGGTGACTCCAGCTGAGCCACCCTCAAACACAACTGAAAATCTGTATAGAGCACGATCAGGCCATGTTAGTAAGCCAAATCCCAAAAACAGAGACTGAATTGTGTTTTACAGTGTATATATTTGTTTGGCTATAGTAATTGATTTTCATATTGTTTACATGTAACAGAGTGTTTTCTTATGTTTCTTACCTAATATGGTTGTCATTTAAGTTACTGAATGTGTCTGCTAAATATTGGTCATTCTGTAACACTTTGTAAGCACTGAAGTTTAATGAGGTAATTTTGTTGTGGTATGGAGCAGGAGCTAAGGAAAGGGGAGATAGATCACTCACTGTGTTCATATCCTGTATATCTGGGTTACTGGGGTTCTGGGAGATTCTTTATGCTGGTGCATTCCAGTGGCCATGTTCTGTTACTTTGCATCCTAGATATATATATCGTTAATAAAGTAAGTTTGAAGTTGATCCACTTGCTTTCATTTATCAAACTTGCAACACGTGACCAATTAACCCATCAACCCTATGTGTGTGGGTTTAAAACGAGTGGAGTTCCAAGTTAAAGAATTTGTGTTAAATCTTTATAAACTAATTCAGTCCAGCTGACAATTATTAATGATCAATTCTGGCCAGCCACTACAATTTAATGATGGCAAGCCATTAAATTTCAAAACCAACATTAGAAATGAACATTTTCACTTATGCGAAGGGACTAGATAATCTCAGATTGTTCTCCCTAAAGCAATGATGATTTCTTTAAAAAGCATCAAAGAATCACAAACTATGAGAAAAGATAAGCACAAAATACGTTAAGTACTTCTGATCTGAAATGCTCCAAAATCCAAACTTGACACGACAAGTGGAAAATTCCACACCTTACCTCACTTCCCCATGTGGGGCTCTGATGCATTGTTGGCACAAGTTTGTTACCAACCATTATCACTTTCAGATAAAAACCATTGTTAATGAGGCAGATGACTGGAGGAAACATTTAAAGAAGCCATCCATCAGAATTTCTAATATTTGGTGCTGCATTTTTCTTTTGTAACCAGAGATCAAGATTTTTTTGGTAAGTACAAGACATTATTTTCATGTGAAGTCTGAAATTCATCTCCACCTAAAAAGCCATGTTTGAGTGAAACATGACCACCAACATTACTGTGTTGGAAAAAAAATAAGATGCCATGTACTGTAACCTTTTGATCAAAATACAGCAACGTAGGTGGAGACTGAAATCCTGTCATTGTTGTTGTTTAACATCTAATACAGGTATTCTGCTGATGCTACTGTGCTGTTTTATTCCATTATTCCATAATCTGAAACACTTCTGGTCCCATGAATTTTGGATAAGGGGTACTTGACCTGTATAAAAAGACAATAAAAGTTTTTATAATTATATTGAACACAAAAGGGTGGCAAA
This sequence comes from Narcine bancroftii, assembly GCF_036971445.1. Lineage (NCBI taxonomy): Eukaryota > Metazoa > Chordata > Chondrichthyes > Torpediniformes > Narcinidae > Narcine > Narcine bancroftii. The sequence goes on from NC_091469.1 coordinate 368,088,913, forward strand.
GTGAAGATTGGTCACTTGGAAGATGATATTGTGTAATGAGGCTTTGAATAATTATTTTATATAACCATATAACCACTTACAGCATAGAACAGGCCAGTTCGGCCTTACTAGTCCAAGCCGTAACAAACCCCCATCCTCCTAGTCCCACTGACCAGCACCCAGTTCATACCCCTCCAGTCCTCTCCTCTCCATGTAACTATCCAGTCTATCCTTAAATGTAACCAATGATCCTGCCTCAACTACGTCTGCTGGAAGCTCATTCCACATCCCTACCACCCTTTGCGTAAAGAAATTTCCCCTCATGTTCCTCTTATAATTTTCCCCCTTCAATCTTAAACCATGCCCTCTAGTTTGAATCTCCCCCACTCTTAATTGAAAAAGCCTATCCACGTTTACTCTGTCTGTCCCTTTTAAAATCTTAAACACCTCTATCAAGTCCCCCCTCAATCTTCTACGCTCCTGAGAAAAAAGCCCTAGTCTGCACAACCTTTCCCTGTAACTCAAACCTTGAAATCCTGTCAACATTCTCGTGAACCTTCTCTGCAGTCTCTCTATTTTGTTTATATCTTTCCTATAATTTGGTGACCAAAACTGTACACAGTGCTCCAGATTTGGCCTCACCAATGACTTGTACAATTTCATCATAACCTCCCTACTCTTGAATTCAAAACTCCGATTTATGAAGGCCAACATTCCAAATGCCTTCTTCACCACACATTCTACCTGAGTATCAGCCTTGAGGGTACTATTTACCATAACTCCTAAATCCCTTTGTTGCTTTGCACATCTCAATAGCCTACCATTTAATGCATATGACCTATTTTGATTTGCCTTTCCAAAATGTAACACCTCACACTTATCTGTATTAAATTCTATCAGCCAATTCTCAGCCTACACCTCCAGCCTTCCTAAATCACCTTTTAATCTCCAGTATCTTCCTCATTGTCCACAACACCACCAATCTTTGTATCATCCACAAACTTGCTTACCCAATTCTCCACCCCTACTTCCAGATCGTTAATATATATAAAACAAACAATAGTGGACCCAGGACTGATCCCTGAGGAACTCCACTAGTCACCGGCCTCCAATTGGACAAACAATTTTCTACCACTACTCTCTGACACCTCACATCCAACCATTGCTGAATCCATTTCACTACCTCCTTATTTATACCTAATGCCTCCACCTTTTTTCCTATCCTCTTGTGGGGAACTTTGTCAAAAACTTTACTAAAGTCTAAATAGACAACATCCACAGCTTTCCCTTCATCAACCTTTTTTGTAACCTCCTCGAAAAACTCAATCAAGTTTGTCAAGCATGATCTACCCCTAACAAAACCATGCTGATTACTCCCTATCAATCCCTGTACCTCCAAATATTTGTAAATACCATCCCTCAGAACACTTTCCATCAACTTGCCCACCACAGACGTCAGATTCATGGGCCTATAATTCCCAGGTTTACATTTGGACCTTTTTTTAAACAGCGGAACCACATGTGCAACCCTCCAATCCTTTGGCACTACCCCTGTGGCCAGTGACATCCTAAATATCTCTGTTAATGGCTCCACTGTCTGTCCACAAGCCTCCCTGAGTGTCCTTGGGAATATTTTGTCCGGTCCCAGAGATTTATCCACCTTTATCTTTTTCAACACAGCAATCACTACCTCCTCGGTTATCCTTATATGCTTCATGACCTCCCCACTATTTTTCTTTACTTCAACTGGTTCAATATTTTTTTCCCTAGTGAATACCGAGGCAAAGAAATCATTCAAAATTTCCCCCATTTCCTCTGACTTCTCACTCAGCCTACCCTCACTATCTACAAGGGGTCCAATTTTATCCCTCACTAATCTTTTACTTTTAATGTACCTATAGAAGCCCTTTGGATTTATTTTTACTCTGTCTGCCAAAGTCTCTTCGTGCCTTTTTTGGCCTTTCTAATTTCTTTCTTAAGATTGCTTCTACACTCCTTGTAGTCCTCTTTCAAATTCTCAGCTCCCTGCTCTTTATACCTCTTGTACACCTTCCTTTTTCTCCTAACCAAATTTCCAATATTCTTCGAAAACCGAGCCTCCCAATGACTTCCAGCCTTTCCTTTGATCCTCACTGGGACATATCTGCTCTGTACCCTCAAAATTTATTTTTTGAATATCCTCCATTTTTCATTTTGTGTCAGTCTTTATGGTGGAGTGCATGTCCAGTGGCCAAAGACAGATGTTATAGATGTGATGGGAGGTGAGGTGATGGATGTAATAGTTATCACTAAAGAGTTAGTACTTAGAAAACTTGAGTGTCTAAAGATAGATAAGTAAAGAAATGGCAGAAGTTATAGTTGAAGCCTTAGTGATAATTTACCAAAATTCTCCAGATTCTGGGCAGGTCCCAGTGGATTGGAAGACTGAATGTCACACTTTTCAAAAAAGGATATAGGCAAAAGGCAGAGAACTATAGACCAGTTAATTTAACATCTGAAGTTGGGAAAATGTTTGAATCTATCATTAAAGAAATAGTGAGGCATCTGGAGTGAAGTGGATCCATCAGACCAAGCAGTATTGGTTCAGCAAATGCAAGTCCTGTTTGAAAAATTACTGGAGTTCTTTGAGGATATAGTGAGTGTGGTAGATAGAGGGGAGCAGATGGACGTTGTTTACCTAGACTTCTAGATAATGTTTGAAAAGGTGCTGCATGAAAGACTTATACGGAAGATAAGGGTACATAGATTTGGGGGTGATGTATTCGCACGGATATAAGATTGATTAATCAATAGAAAACAGAGAGTTGAGATACAGGTGTGTTTTTCTGGGTGGTGAGTGGTGTGCTGCAGGAGTTGGTGCTGGATCCACAATTGTTCACAATGTTCATTAACAATCTGGAAGAGGACACATGTAATGTATCCAAGTTTGCTAATAGCACTAATTGAACGGAAAAGCAAATTGTGCAGAGGATACGGAGATTTGTAGATAGGTTAAGTGAGTGTGCAAGAGTCTGGCAAATGGAGTACAATGTTGGTAAATGTGAGGTTATCCACTTTGGAAGGCAAAATGGAAGATAACAGTATTAAAATAGCATGCAATTGCAGCATGCTGGACTTAAGGGTGCTTATACAAGAATCGCAAAAAGTTGGTTTGCAAGTACTGCAGGCTATCAAGAAAGAAAATGGAATGTTGGTCTTCATTGGTAGAGGCTATAATGTAACTATATAAGGTGCTGGTGAGGCCACATCTTGAGTACTGCATGCTGTTCTGGTCTCCTTACTTAAGGAAGGATGAACTGGTTTTGGAGGCAATGCATATGGGGTTTAGCAGGTTGATTCCAGAGATGAAATAAAACTTGAAAGTCTGCAGACACCATGGTTGAAGTAAAAACACAATGTTGAAGAAACTTAGGAGGTAAAACAGTGTATTTTATATAGCAAAGACAAAGATACATAACTAACATTTCGGGCTTGAGGCAGGCAGACACCTGAACATAATGAAGGGGGGGGGGGGGTGGGGGAGGAACACAGTCCCAAAGTCAGAAGTAAAAGATAGATAGATAGGTAAAGGAGAAAGGGCATACCAGCAAGCAAGGAAAGAAGGGATAACTCTGTGAATGGGGAGGGAAGTGGGTGTAAACTGGAGGTTGGTTAATGCCATCCATTTGGAGAGTGTCTAGATGAAAATTCATGTGTTGATCCTCCAATTTATGGGTGGTCTAAGTGGAACGTGAGGTCATGGTCAGACATGTCAGCATGGCAGTGGGGCATGAAATTGAAGTGGTTGACTACTGAGAGATTGCTGTCACTGATGCAGGAAGAGCAAAGATGCTCAGTGAAGCAATCTCCCAGTCTTTCTGATGTTGAGAAGGCCACTAAGGGAGCACTGGACATGGTAGATAACTCTTGTGAATACACAAGTGAAGTGCTGCTTCATTTGAAAGGACTGTGTGGGGCCACGAATGGTGGTGTGGGCACAAGTGTGGCATTTCCTTTGGCTGCAGAGTAAGCTGCTAAAGGGGCAATTAGGAAGGGATGAGTGGATGTGGGAGTCATGGAAAGAAAGGCCTATATGGAAGGCGGAAAGGAGAAGATACATCTGGTTGTAGGTGGTGGAAATTATGAAGGATAATGTGCTGGATACAGAGATTGGTGGTAGTAGTAGGTAAGGACAAGGGGAATTCTGTGTTATGTCTGTGGGCAGAGAGGGTCAGGGCAGATTAGTAGGAAATGGAGGAGTTATGGATAGAGCTGAGTTGATGGAAGCTACAGTTGTGGAAGAAGGAATTCATTTCAGATGATCTGGCCTAGAAGACCTCATCTTTGGAATAAATATAGCAGAGACAGAAAAATTATTAGAAGGGAATAAAATCCCTTGAGGGGGTTATCCTATGAGGAGAAATTGAGTCATCTGGCACTGTACTCACTGGAATTTTTAGGATGATCTTATAGAAACATAAAATTATGAAAGGCATTGATAAGATAGAGATAGGTAAGTTGTTTCCATTGATGGGGGAGCCCAGAACTAGGCAACAAAGCCTCAAGAATCAGGGTAGTAGATTTCAGGAGGAGATGAGGAGGAAATTATTTTCCCAGAGGATGGTGAATCTGGAATTTGCTGCGCACTGAAACAGCAAAAGCTACTTCAGTAAATATATTTAAGATAAGGTTGGACAGATTTTTACAGAGTTGGGGAATGAAGGGATATGGGGAAAAGGCAGATAGGTGGGGATGAGCCTATCATCCATGATCTCATTGAATGGAGAAGCAGACTTGATGGGCCAGATGGCCTACTCCTGCTCCTATTTCTCAGGAATTAGACATTTTGGTACCAAACATTTTGGCACCCGCATTTAGCGACAGACATTTTAGTGCTGAACATTTTGACATTAAATTACTTTTGTAGTCCTTCAGACATTTTGATGCCCACAGTTTGGCATTGGCCCAGCAATCCCCATCGTTACAACATTGCCTAAACCCCGGTGTTTCAGAAATTCCCTTCCCCCAGGAAACTGCTCTCCTGGTGGCAATGGTAGCAGCAGATCTATTGGCAGCTGTCATTAATAATATATTGCAGGATATTAACTTATATGTACTTGCAAGTTTCTTGTTAATAATATCTATCTGCGCCCTATCACTTTTACTGAGGATTGTGACTATAGACCAGGTGTACCCATACTTTTTAGACCATCGACCCCTTCATGGAATCTTTGATCCCTCATAGACCCCAAAGCATGTACAATAAATAAATAAATCAACATGCAGTTTTTATATGCATGAGTGAGGAAAACTGCATACCATATGCATGGTGTCCGAGCCTCCCAGCAATAACCCAAACTTTGTTATAACACCCCAATTATCAAGTAACTAATCTGTAAATTAACCAAGCAAGTGATTACATTAACAGTGGAAAAAAAACTTTTCTTCTGGCCAGGAAGATGCCAAACAGTGCTGGGTCCAAGTCTTCAGCATAGGCGTCTCCATTCTCAACATTAGGCGCGGAGCCATCCACATCGAAGAAGTTGCCTTGGGCCCCTGGGCAAGAGCAGGGATCTCAGGTTCTACAATATTTTTCAACCCCAAAAGTTCAATCAACCCCTCAGCATTTATCGACCCTCTGGCATTTTCTGACCCTTTAGATAGTCCCATCGCCCCCCGGGGGTCAATATTCACCACTTTGGAGGACCCTACTATAGACTGTTCTGTTTGGTTAACGGTAGGTTTTACTTTTGATCATTTTATCACAATTTCTTGTTAAAAGCTGCGTGAACGACACTGAAGAGAGAGAACAGCAACAGTGGTTATAGTCATAGTAGTTGCACTGAGTTGTGCCCGATGTGTGGAACAAAGAATGAATTTTACAACAACTGGATTGTTTTTAATGAATGTTTTTAATTTTTTAATTATTTTAAATTCAATTGATTAGATATTCCATTATATGTAATTTCTTCTTTTTCTTCTTCTTTGGCTTGGCTTCGCGGACGAAGATTTATGGAGGGGGTAAAAGTCCACGTCAGCAGCAGGCTCGTTTGTGGCTGACAAGTCCGATGCGGGACAGGCAGACACGGTTGCAGCGGTTGCAAGGGAAAATTGGTTGGTTGGGGTTGGGTGTTGGGTTTTTCCTCCTTTGCCTTTTGTCAGTGAGGTGGGCTCTGCGGTCTTCTTCAAAGGAGGTTGCTGCCCGCCAAACTGTGAGGCGCCAAGATGCACGGTGTGAGGCGTTATCAGCCCACTGGCGGTGGTCAATGTGGCAGGCACCAAGAGATTTCTTTAGGCAGTCCTTGTACCTTTTCTTTGGTGCACCTCTGTCACGGTGGCCAGTGGAGAGCTCGCCATATAACACGATCTTGGGAAGGCGATGGTCCTCCATTCTGGAGACGTGACCCATCCAGCGCAGCTGGATCTTCAGCAGCGTGGACTCGATGCTGTCGACCTCTGCCATCTCGAGTACTTCGACGTTAGGGATGAAAGCGCTCCAATGGATGTTGAGGATGGAGTGGAGACAACGCTGGTGGAAGCGTTCTAGGAGCCGTAGGTGATGCCGGTAGAGGACCCATGATTCGGAGCCGAACAGGAGTGTGGGTATGACAACGGCTCTGTATACGCTTATCTTTGTGAGGTTTTTCAGTTGGTTGTTTTTCCAGACTCTTTTGTGTAGTCTTCCAAAGGCGCTATTTGCCTTGGCGAGTCTGTTGTCTATCTCATTGTCGATCCTTGCATCTGATGATATGGTGGAGCCGAGATAGGTAAACTGGTTGACTGTTTTGAGTTTTGTGTGCCCGATGGAGATGTGGGGGGGCTGGTAGTCATTAACCTTACAATAAATATATTGTTATATATATAAATATATATTGTTATAATTTACTAAATTTACTAAAAGCCTTTGTTTTTGATTGTTGCCCCGCTGTTTTTAATAATTTAAATATATTTGCCAGGGGAACAGTTTCCTGGGGGAAGGTAGTTTCTGCAATGCCAGTATTTCAGGCAGTACGGTGAGACTGAGTCGGCCAGCAGACAGTGAGTGGTCATGTTATAAAGTTAGAACTTTTTGGATGGATTTAGGAAAGTGTTTAGAGGATTTAGGAAAGTGGTGGTTATTGATATTGTTTTTTCACAACATCCAGATTTATTTTTGTTGGGGAATGTAAAAGAAACAAGACATGAATTAAAACTATAATTTTCTCAAGTTAAATTTATCAAAATAGATTTAGCAGTGAGAAGAAAGTGTATTGCAGTGACTTAGAAATCAGATGCACATTTGGGTATGGAAAGACAGCATTCAGAAATTCAAAGTTGTATTGCTTTGGAGAAAACTGCAGCCTCCACCAAACTGAGGGCCAAAATGTCCAGTGCCAAAATGTGGGTGCCAACATATCCAAGACCCATTTAAGAGCATTGGAAGCTATTAGAATCTATATGATGGAATAAAATTTATAAAAGGAATGAAATATTTCTTGAAAGTTTAGTGAAAACAAATGCAATCTAAATTAGTTGTGAGAGTCTGTAAACTTTTTAACATCTATGAAAATCCAATTATAAAAGATAGAAAATGAAAATCAGAAAAAATAATGATGAACCAGTGAAGGCAATCAGTGAATGAGAATGTAAGCTATTTGATGTCAGAATTTTTATTTGATAAAGAATCTTTCTTTTAAAATGTTATGAGTCTTTAAGTAATTTGACCACAGAATACAGGTTGAGTACCCCTTATATGAAATGCATTGGACCAGAAGTGTTTTGGATTTTGGAACACCATTTAAAAAACACACTCCTTCACTCAGACTTAAAGATATGTGTATTCACATTACAATACAAATATTTATATATGCATCTACACTCTATAATGCACTACTTATGTCCGCTATGTCCCATTCTCCAATCGGGATTTATGAACTCTATTATGTATTACCTTATGGGACTGAATGAAAAAAGTTTTCGATTTTGGATCATTTCGGGTATTTGGATAAGGGTTTTCAATCTGCATTTTAATACAGAATATAAAAATTTTACAGTCACTCTTTTTAAAAACTCTTGAGAAATATTTAAGGTTGATCCAACATGTTAATAATTGATTTATTTTGAGTATTGAGTGATTTCTGGAAGAGTGAATAGAGAAGCTGTTTGATACATTAATTTGCTTTTGATGCACAAGGATAACAGCAAATATACACTATTATGCTGAACATTCTCTTCTGCTACATTCACAAAGTGTATTAACCTGCGATTAGTTTGAATTCTAGTTTTCAAAATCTGAATTCAGTCCTTTATTTCCAAAGATTCAGTCTTTACGGCCACTATATTATTGCACTTTCCTTTCTTTTAGAATATAAGAAATACAGAATAAATCGGAGCCTACCTTTCATCCCCTTGCCTCTGCTCCACTATTTAACAAGGTCACAGATGATCATAAATATTGTGTATGTGCTTCCCTTTTTTATGGCCCTTTAAAAGTGTATTACCTCAGAAATATTAGAATTAAATTCCATTTGCAATTGCTCTGCCAAATTCACCAACTGATCAGAAATATTCTGAAGCTAAGAACAATCTTCCTCACTGTCAATTCTACTAATTTTAATGACATCTTTAAACTTAGTAATCATAGCTCTTGGATTCCTCAACAAATTGCGAAGTTATCCCTGTATAACAGCTATTAACCAGCATGAAGGTTCAAATTTATGATCACAGACCTAAACAGTAAGAAGAGCTTCTCTATGTGCCAGTTCTCACGTTCAGATAGCCATAGAACATGCACCCACACAGAAAAGGGCAAGAGCACAACTACAATGTTACAATGGAAAAGAACAATTTGTACATTCCAAGGGTAGTGTGAGAGCATTGCTTTGGAGTTCCCTCAGTCGGCTGATGCAGGATAGCAGGGAAGAAACGGTCTCTCAGCCTGTTGGTGTGAGATTTCATTTTTTAAAACAACATTTGATTTAAAATGTTCCATCGATATAATAGTTGTACAGAGTCAATACTTAATTAAATTTAAAAATTGCAGTGGTTACATGATATTAACCCCTTGTCCGCCCTCCTCTCCCTCTTACGCCCCTCCCACAATAAAAAAATATAATAATAATAATAGTTACAATATATGGTTATATAAAAGAATTATATAAAGAAAGAAAAATTTAAGAAAAAGATAATATTAATCTGGATTGCACAAAGGATTAGCTCACACTCTGGGATCTTACAGTACTTATATTAAATGACTTTAGGGAAGAAGATTATTACAGATCTTAAGATGCTGGAAGTACACTTTTATATACTTAACCCTACACTTTGCTTATAAGGGCTCCAAATTTATATGATAGTTAAATATTTATTTCTCAAATTGTCTGTAGTTTTCTCCAAAGCAATACAACTTTGAATTTCTGAATGCCGTCTTTCCATACCCAAATGTGCATATGATTTCCAAGTCACTGTAATACACTTTCTTCCCACCTCTAAAGCTATTTTGATAAATTTAACTTGAGAAAATGATAGTTTTAATTCATGTCTTGTTTCTTTTACATTCCCCAACAAAAATAAATCTGGATATTGTGGAAAAACAATGCCAATAACCACCACTTTCCTAAATCCTCTAAACACTTTCCTAAATCCATCCAAAAAGTTCAAACTTTATAACATGACCAAGTAGAATGCAAAAAGATTCCTATTTCTTCACCACATCTAAAATATTTATCTGATAGGTCCAATTTCATTGTGTGCAATTTTTGAGATGTTAAATATAATTGATGTAAATAATTATATTGAATTAAACTATATCTAACATTTATATTTGTCATTCAATCATACAGAGTTCTGCCCATCTTTTCTTATCAATTGTAATATTTAAATCAACGTCTCATTTCTGCCTAAATTTGTGAAATCCCTTTTTAATAGTGCCTGCTTCTAATAAAAGATACATTGCAGAAATAAATGTCTTCTATAACCTCTCCTGATGAGATCCTCCAATTCACTACAAGCTGGCAAGTACATTGTTGGACCTAATTTTTCCTGCAAACATCCTCGCAATTGAAGTTTGCAAAAAAAGTATATTTCAGGTAATTTCATATTTATTTCTTAACTGTTAAAACAACATCAATTGTCCTTGTTGTTAACAATCTTCCAACACTTTTAATAACATTGTGAAACCAGATATTTTAAAATTGGTATCTTTAGTAATAAGTATAAGATTGTTTTGAATCAAAGGTGTTTTAGGTGATATACTTCCTTTTGCTCCTATTTCATTATTTATCTTATTCAAAATGGTAATCAAATGTTTAGGCAAAGGTGTCTCCTTCACACTAATTATTAACTGTAAATCCCATTTATAAATAAATTATTCTGCTGATTTCTCTCCTATTTTATCCAAATCTATTTTGAACCATGCCAGTTTTCCTGATCCCTCAAATAAAGAAGTAAGAAACTCAGTTGAGCTACTTAAAATTAGGAAGTTGCAAACTTGCCAGTTTGTATTTCCATGTTAATCTTTCTATATGGGTAATATCTGATTTATAAACATAATTTGGACTGAAGGATTGGTTTAACTTACGTTGGTCGTAAGTCAGATTTGCTTCACCGCCCAAGTTCTTGCAACATTTAACAAATGAACCTTTAATGGGGACCTTGGCTGCCACTGAGGAAAGGCAGCCTTGGGCTGCCGACAGGGAACTCTGGCTGCCAATGGGGAGTGGGGAGTTCAGGCTGTTGTCAGGAGTGGGGAACCATTGTATATAGTTCTTTTAATACAAAATATGTACTTATACAGTACTTTTAATAAAGATCTTTAAAAAAAATTCTGTCATATGTGTGAGTAGACATAACTCGTGCAGTTTGGAAGTCAAGGACGACCTGTAGATACTCTTGACATTTTACCTTTCCAAAGAAATGTTCTTATATGTTTATTTAATTCTTGAAAGAACATTTGAGTTAACAATATCGGTAAAGTTTTAAAAAGATATTGCATTCATGGAAAGATATTCATCTTAATACAGTATACCCCACCTATTAATTATATTGGTAAAGTTATCCATTTTTCATATCTTCTTCAACTTTTTTAAGAAATAGTAAATTCAGTCTGTAAAAATTATTTAAATTATTATCTGTCCAAATCCCTAAATATATAATCGCCTCCTTTGGCCATTTAAGTTGAGTATTTCTTTGACAATGAGTACAATCTCCTTGTGTAAGGGGCATAACTTCACTTTTATCCCAATTTCCAATGAAAAGAATGGAAGAAGACATGCAGCAAGTAGAAGATAGAATAACTATAGTAGAAGATACTACTACTGTTTTAACTATGTAGAATAAGAAATTGCAGCAAAAAGTGGATGTATTGGAAAATCTTAGTAGGAGAAATAATATTAAGATGGTGGGTCTCAAATTAGGTGTATAACAGCAAGATATGATTGGCTTTCTCCTGGAATGGCTTCCTGAAGCGTTGGGTTCTTAACATTTTGATTGTCCTATAAAGGTTGGAAGAGCACATAGAGCTCTCAGACCCAAACCGCCTCTAACTCAAAATCCATAATCTGTACGAATTAAATTTCTTCGGTTCTAAGATAAAGAGAAGATTTTATCTTTGGTAGCAGCAAAAGTGAGTTAACAGGAGGCCCACTTGAGTATGAAGGTGCCAAAGTTTTATTTTACCCTGATATAAGCACATACTTATTATAAAGAAGAACATAATTAAATCTGGTTAAGAAGACTTTATGGGAGAAAAAATACAGGTTTGTTCTGCATCATCCACTGACTTTGAAGATTTTAATTCCAGGTGAAAGAAACAAGTTCTTTTTAAGCCTTGTGGAAGCTGAAGAATGTGCACAAAATTTCCCAATTGTTCAGAGGGAGTGAAGAATGTGAAAATTTGTGAATGCTCTAATTCTGATGGACTAAATTTCTGGGGAGTTTTTATTGAGGTGTAAATTAAGACATACTGACCATATTTCTCTTTACTATTGTTTTTCAGTGTAATTGTATAGTTTTTAAAATTAAGTTTTTAGATTTACAATTTAAAGGATTTTATGTAAAAGTACCAGGGAGGTTGAGGAGAGAAGGTAGTTCTTCTTATTATCATGTGGTAGTTGTGACTCCAGTCACGGCCCGTAAAATAGATGGAGGTAGTGTTGGATTATATTATTACACCCTATTGGGGGGGGGGGGGGTGTTTCTTGGTGTGTGTGTGTGTGTGTGTGTGTGTGTGTGTGTGTGTGTGTGTGTGTGTGTGTGTGTGTGTGTGTGTGTGTGTTGTTTTGTTCAGTATATTTTTAAAATATTTTTCTTTTGGATTTATCTGGATTGCCAGAGGAAAGGTGTGTAAGCATGCTGGATTTGGAATAAGAAAGTTGTGGAAGGAAGATCTACAGGCAGAGGCGGAAGAAATAGTGAATTAGCAGGATGATTAATACTGTTAAATTCATACATTACAATATTAATGGTTTAAACAGAACCGTGAAGAGGAAAAGAACATTAAGAAGATGGGTGTAGATATAGCCTTTTTGCAAGAAACTCACTTAACTGAAAAAAGAACATTTGAAATTAAAGAGAGATTGGGTTGGATGTGTGGTAGCTTCTTTTAACTCTAAAGCAAGAGGTGTGGCTATTTTGGTTAAAAAATATTCCAATTAAGATACAAAAAGTTGTGACAGATCCTGCTGGAAGCCATGTAATAGTACATTGTTAAATATTTTCAGATTTATGGATGCTTCTTAATCTGTATGCACCAAATATAGATGATGAGAGATTTATTCAAGATACTTTTTTAAAAAATCCAGCAGAAGCCCATGATAATATTTTGATAAGAGGAGATTTTAACATTTGTTTGGATTAAATTTTAGTTAGAACTACAAGAGGAGCAGTAAGAACCAAAACAGCAAAATAAACTTTGGTTTTAATGAGTAATTTGAATTTTATAGATGCTTGGAGAAGTGTCCATCCTAGAGAAAGATACTATTCTTTTTCTTCAAATAGACTTGATTCTTATTTTAGAATTAACTTATTTTTAATATCTGCACAAATACAAGGGAGGATATTTTCAGACCATCAATTTTGTTAATAAATATTATTTTGCCAGACAAGGAAAATCCACGTATAGATGGAGATTGACTCAACATTATTAAAAATGAAAGATTTTTGAAATTTAATTACAAGGCACATTCAGTTTTTTTAATATAAATTTGAACTTGGTGAATGATAAATTTATAACATGGGATTCCTTGTAAGCTTATCTGAGAGGGCAAATTATAAGCTTCACTACTAAAATTAAGAAGTCGATCAGCTGGAGCAAGAAACAAAAACATTGGAAAAAGATCTTCAGAAGCAAAGGTTGGAAGATAAGCCTAGGCAATTGATTAATTTTAAAAAAACTTCAATATAATACATTACTAACTTACAGATTCTAGTGAACCAGTGCGGACTCAAAAGGTCAACATGGCCTGTTTCCACTCCGAAAATGGTTATATGGTTATATTATGAATTAGGTGAATGAGCACATAAAGTACTTGAAATTAAGTTGAAATCTGAGGTCTCAAGATTTGAGTGTCTTCTTTGGCTTGGCTTCGCGGACGAAGATTTATGGAGGGGGTAAAAAGTCCACGTCAGCAGCAGGCTCGTTTGTGGCTGACAAGTCCGATGCGGGACAGGCAGACACGATTGCAGCGGTTGCAAGGGAAAATTGGTTGGTTGGGGTTGGGTGTTGGGTTTTTCCTCCTTTGCCTTTTGTCAGTGAGGTGGGCTCTGCGGTCTTCTTCAAAGGAGGTTGCTGCCCGCCAAACTGTGAGGCGCCAAGATGCACGGTGTGAGGCGTTATCAGCCCACTGGCGGTGGTCAATGTGGCAGGCACCAAGAGATTTCTTTAGGCAGTCCTTGTACATTTTCTTTGGTGCACCTCTGTCACGGTGGCCAGTGGAGAGCTCGCCATATAATACGATCTTGGGAAGGCGATGGTCCTCCATTCTGGAGACGTGACCCATCCAGCGCAGCTGGATCTTCAGCAGCGTGGACTCTATGCTGTCGACCTCTGCCATCTCGAGTACTTTGACGTTAGGGGTGTAAGCGCTCCAATGGATGTTGAGGATGGAGCGGAGACAACGCTGGTGGAAGCGTTCTAGGAGCCGTAGGTGGTGCCGGTAGAGGACCCATGATTCGGAGCCGAACAGGAGTGTGGGTATGACAACGGCTCTGTATACGCTTATCTTTGTGAGGTTTTTCAGTTGGTTGTTTTTCCAGACTCTTTTGTGTAGTCTTCCAAAGGCGCTATTTGCCTTGGCGAGTCTGTTGTCTATCTCATTGTCGATCCTTGCATCTGATGAAATGGTGCAGCCGAGATAGGTAAACTGGTTGACCGTTTTGAGTTTTGTGTGCCCGATGGAGATGTGGGGGGGCTGGTAGTCATGGTGGGGAGCTGGCTGATGGAGGACCTCAGTTTTCTTCAGGCTGACTTCCAGGCCAAACATTTTGGCAGTTTCCGCAAAGCAGGACGTCAAGCGCTGAAGAGTTGGCTCTGAATGGGCAACTAAAGCGGCATCATCTGCAAAGAGTAGTTCACGGACAAGTTTCTCTTGTGTCTTGGTGTGAGCTTGCAGGCGCCTCAGATTGAAGAGACTGCCATCCGTGCGGTACCGGATGTAAACAGCGTCTTCATTGTTGGGGTCTTTCATGGCTTGGTTCAGCATCATGCTGAAGAAGATTGAAAAGAGGGTTGGTGCGAGAACACAGCCTTGCTTCACGCCATTGTTAATGGAGAAGGGTTCAGAGAGCTCATTGCTGTATCTGACCCGACCTTGTTGGTTTTCGTGCAGTTGGATAATCATGTTGAGGAACTTTGGGGGACATCCGATGCGCTCTAGTATTTGCCAAAGCCCTTTCCTGCTCACGGTGTCGAAGGCTTTGGTGAGGTCAACAAAGGTGATGTAGAGTCCTTTGTTCTCTGCACTTTTCTTGGAGCTGTCTGAGGGCAAAGACCATGTCAGTGGTTCCTCTGTTTGCGCGAAAGCCGCACTGTGATTCTGGGAGAATATTCTCGGCGACACTAGGTATTATTCTATTTAGTAGAATCCTAGCGAAGATTTTGCCTGCAATGGAGAGCAACGTGATTCCCCTGTAGTTTGAGCAGTCTGATTTCTCGCCTTTGTTTTTGTACAGGGTGATGATGGTGGCATCACGAAGATCCTGAGGCAGTTTACCTTGGTCCCAACAAAGCTTGAAAAACTCATGCAGTTTGGCATGCAGAGTTTTGCCGCCAGCCTTCCAGACTTCTGGGGGGATTCCATCCATACCTGCTGCTTTGCCACTTTTCAGTTGTTCGATTGCCTTATATGTCTCATCCAGGGTGGGAACCTCATCCAGCTCTAGCCTTAGGGGCTGTTGAGGGAGCTGGAGCAGGGCGGAATCTTGGACTGAGCGGTTGGCACTGAAAAGAGATTGGAAGTGTTCTGACCATCGGTTGAGGATGGAGATCTTGTCGCTGAGGAGGACTTTGCCGTCTGAGCTGCGCAGCGGGCTTTGGACTTGGGGTGAGGGGCCGTACACAGCCTTTAGAGCCTCGTAGAAACCCCTGAAGTCGCCAATGTCCGCGCTGAGCTGTGTTCGTTTGGCGAGGCTAGTCCACCACTCATTTTGGATCTCCCGGAGTTTGCGCTGAAGATGGCTGCATGCGCGACGGAAGGCTTGTTTCTTCTCTGGACAGGACGGCTTTGTAAGGTGAGCCTGGTGGGCAGCTCGCTTCTTTGCCAGCAGCTCCTGGATTTCCTGGCTGTTTTCGTCAAACCAGTCCTTGTTTTTCCTGGAGGAGAAGCCCAGTACCTCTTCAGTGGATTGCAGTATGGTAGTCTTCAACTGATCCCAGAGGGTTTCAGGGGACGGGTCCGTGAGGCGGGTTGCAACGTCGAGCTTTGCTTTGAGGTTTGCCTGGAAGTTTCCTCTCGCTTCGTCTGACTGCAGGTTTCCAACATTGAACCTCTTTCTGGGGGCTTTACTGTTCCTGGGCTTTGGCTTGAAGTGAAGGTTGAGCTTGCAGCGAACCAGCCGGTGGTCAGTGTGGCATTCCGCGCTAGGCATGACCCTGGTGTGGAGCACATCTTGTTTGTCACTTTCTCGCACCAGGATGTAGTCCAGGAGGTGCCAGTGTTTGGATCGGGGATGCATCCAGGTGGTCTTAAGGCTGTCCCTCTGCTGAAAAAGGGTGTTTGTAATGACAAGTCGCTGTTCTGCGCAGAGCTCCAACAGGAGGCGCCCATTGTCGTTGCACTTGCCGATGCCATGCTTGCCCAGGATTCCTGGCCAGGTTTCTGAGTCTTTGCCGACACGAGCGTTGAAGTCGCCCAGGATGACAACCTTGTCGGCTGTAGGGGTACGTTGGATGAGGTTGCGCAGGTCGGTGTAGAACTTGTTCTTTTCTGCTGGTTCCGCCTGGAGGGTTGGAGCATAGACACTGATGAGGGTGATGTGACGCTTGTTTTGAAGTGGGAGTCGCATGGACTCCCAAGATTTGAGTGTACTTAATTATAAACCTCTTGACATAAATTAAACTTTCAAAAACATTCTATTATATTAGCTCAGAGTCTTTAAAAGAAATTAATAAAATAGGTATTTATCAAGGATAAATTTACCTACACTAAACTTGGAAGAACAAAATAGAAATAAGTGCACAAATTACACAATTAGAGGTAAAGGAAGCAATAAGTTCATTACAAAGTAATAAATCTCCAGGGAGGATGGTTTTCCACCTGAATTTTATAAAGAATTTAAAGATGAATTAATTCCTACTTTTATGGAAATGTTTGATCAAGCAGACTCTTCCAGACTCTTTTTCAACAGCAATAATTATTGTGATACCAAAAAAAATGCTTTGAAACCCTCTTCTTACAGACCAATTTCATTACTGAATGCAGATTATAAAGTACTGGCTAAAATATTGGCAAACAGAGTTATTAAATTATTGCCTAAATTAATAAACATGATTGGTTAAAAAGTAACAGTTGCCAGATAATGTAGCCAGATTAATTAGCATTATACATTCAGCACAAAAGAAGAAAGATCTAAGTGTAGCAGTGGCATTAGATGCAGAAAAAAGCTTTCAGTAGATTGGAATGGGATTTTTTTTATTTGAAGAATTATATAAATTTGGGTTTGAACAAATTTTTATAAATTTATAAATCCTACGGCAAAAGTAATAATTGACGGACAAATATCTGATCCATTCTATTTGGTGAGATCTAGTAGACAAGGTTGTCCTTTGTCCATAGCTTTATTTATTTTAGCTATAGAACCACTGGCTGAAATAATTAGAAGTGATTTAGAAATTAAGGGGTTCAAGGTTGATCATGAGGAGTATAAAATTAAGTTTATTTGCAGATAATATTTTGATCTATTTGACTGAACCAGAGACCTCCTTATGTAAACTACATTTAAAGTTGCAATCTTCTAACTTAGTAATTTTTTCTTCATTTTATTAAAAGCCTCAAGAACTTTACTTATTTCTCCTTTCACATTTGCCACAATTCAATATTAGATATATTCTCAGCCTTAGTTTTAAGTCTGGTTTCTATAGTTTCTATAGTTCAAGTTGTCTTTTATTCTTCTTACCTCCTCTTCTGGGTCTTCATCTTCTTCTCTGCCCAATATCTGTGAGCCCGAGTCAGCGTCTGTCAGCATTACTGAAGGCCTCTGTTGTTCACGCGTCACTTCTGGATTCCTCTTCCCCAACACCATCACTCCACCACTGTGGGAGAGAGACTTCAAAAGCAGGACCCTCAGAAGGATCACACACCCTGGGAGCACTAGCTTCCTGCTTCTCTCCGATGGTAGGCCTTGTTTGTCTTCTTGTCGTGACAGGCTCCAGGTAAGGCAGCTGCAGCCTTTTCTTTTTTTGAGACGTTGGAAAATGTGTAGGTGTTTAACTGTATTTTAAATGGCTTTTAATCACTTAAAACATTGCTTAACCTAACTTTTTTTTAGTTTTCCCAGGAGGGTTAGGTTCCATGTCCTAACCCTAGGGCATCACGTGACTTTTCCCGCAAGATTTCATAATCTTGAACCTTCTCTTCGATGGGAGGAGGAAGAAGAGAATGTGTCCAGGCTCCAATGTGTTCTTCAGTAGTTGGGTTCCTTACATAGGCAGTGGAACTTTTAGATGGTGTTGATGGAAGGGAGGGAGGCTTATTGAATGTTCCAACCTGCATTTGCCAGTATCTGCAGCTTCTGATCTTGGGCAGAGCAACTTCCCTATTACTCTGTGATGCATTCAGATGGTATACCTTTAATGGTTCACCTGTAAAAGTTTTTGAGTGACATGGGAGACATGCCATATTTCCTTAGTATTCCAAAAAAGAACCACTAGTGTGTTTTTGACTGTGGTGTCAACACCTTCAGTCCAGGAAATGGGTCATTGGAAATGTTTACTTCTAGGACTTGAAGCTGTGTACCGTTATCACTTTAGCACCTTTATTTTCGACAGTGGTTTGGCGTCTATCCCTCTCCTGAAGACTGATCAGCTCTTTTATTTTACTAATGTTGACAGTGGTTGTTTTCTTGGCACCAGGTCATTAAACTCTCAATCTCCTTCCTGTATTCCATCTCCTTATTGTTTGATATTTTACTTAAAACTATGGTGACATCAGTGAATTTAAAGATGGAGTTTGATGGTATTTGGCTGTACAACCATGGAAGTAGAGGGCTGAGCACGCATCTTATGGAGTGGTGGTGTTGAGTGTAATTGTAGAGGTGATGTTGCTGCCTATCTTTACTGCTGACTATTACACAGGAAATCAAGGATCCATTTGCAGAGGGGGATCCTGAGGTCAAGATCATGATGTTTGGGAATGAGTTTGCTGGGGACTGGCATTGAATGTGGCGCTGAGGTGGATAAACAGGATTCTGATGTGAATGTCCTTGGTATCCAAGTGTTCCAGGGCCATGTGGAAAGCTAGAGAAATGGTGTCTATCTTGGAACTCTTGATAGTAGGCAAATTAAAATTGGTCAAGGGTGATTGGGAGGCTAGAGTTAATGTGATCCTTGACTATCCTCTCAATGCACTTCATTAATGTGGATGGCAGAGCCACTGATTGAAGGTCATTTTTGGTTTGTTATTGTGCTATTTATCGGTACTTCCAGATCAAAGGCATTTTCTATGTTCATTTCATACATCATGTCTAATGTCTTCATCAATGCATGTTACCGTTTCAAAAAATTGAAATCAAATTGGTAATGCAGGAGCATATTTGGTAAAAACTATATTTAATATCAAACAGTTAAAGGGGAAGTAAAGATCCCACTAATGACGATAGGATGATTACATGGGGCCTCTGTTTATGAGGTAGTTTGAACATCTGCCCATGAGGAGGATGGTGTCTTTCAGCTTTACAAGACCCTTCTGTGCTGGAGGCCTCCCTCCTATGCTAGAAGATGAAGGACATCTGAATGCATCTTTGGACCTGAAAGATCTTAGAAGTAGAAATTTCTTGTGGCATTGCTCCATAGTCCATGGATCATCAGTGATGGAGGAGACAATTTAAGCCACTTCCTGCCAATATTTTTAATAATGGTTTCACTCTCAGTCTCTTGTCTCCCACAGCCATCCAAGCTTATAAAACCTCCCATCTGTATAAATTTCACTAATCATTACTTCCAATTCTTCCTTGGTAAACCTTGGAACCCTCTTCCTTGCCACTCTAGCAGCCTCATTTCCTCCATGTTAGCTATAATGTGATTGCAGCTATCTGGCTGTTATGGTGAATGTGCAGAAAACTCCAGGGATTGATCACAACCCATCAAGGGCACAAATGTGAAGAACAGACTTATGTTATTAATCTTTAGTAAAGATACTTTGTGCGGTGGACAGGGAAACACACACAAATAACACATACTGGAGACCGCTTGTCTGGAGCTGGAGCAGTCATAAAACCAGAGTTGATTGTTCCATTGAAAGTCTGGAACAATGGATGTTTGTAAACAAGCAGAAGGCCATCTGCAATGACTCATACTTCTGGAGAAAGTGGAAATTGAAACCTAAAAATCATGTATTGCTCAAGCAAGACATGAGATTAAAGACACTTAAATGATGACTTTTTAGTATTCAACCAGAATCATCTGGACACAGAATTAGGGTGGCTTTGGAGAGAATGAACACTTCAACTGCTTCTCTTTGTCAAGAGAAGAGAGAAGTGCTGCTCTGACTATTGTAATGTTCACTGTTGACTAACTTGTATCCAGGTTAAATAAAGCAAGATCATTCTTACAGTTGGATCATAACCATTCTGATGGTTATGTTTAATCTTTACCAGGGTTTGTGAAAGCATCGCGGAAATCACGTTTCAAACCTCTACACAAGAGAGGGGAATTGTGAAATCATTCGTATGAAGAAACATTTCTCTGAAAACAACATGACAAGAAATTGTGAGTTTTGAGAAGTCTGAAGATTCGGTGTCTCAAAATGCTTCATAATTATTTCTGAACATCAATTTAAAGATTCTAAGTTTCAACAGAAGATGTTTAAGATTGAACTTTGAATTTGACTTTTCAGAATCATGCTTGAGCTAGAATGGTTTGGGATCTCACACACACGCTCACGCACACTCTCACACATACACTACAAACGGAGTTAGAGTTAAGATTTTATATTATAAAAATTATTGTTTTAAGATACCATTGTCTTGGTGAATTTCTATTGCTGGTGGTCTATGTCATAATATATTTTATACTTGCTCCATAAAGTGCCATTGTTTGCTCCTCACATGTTCAGTATTTTGTCAGTGTCGAACAACTGAGTAGATGGCCATTCTCAGCAGTCCTCAGAGATCACCTCACATGCTCACACATTTTCCCTGATACTTTTTTTATTGTTCAGATTCCATATCATCTATGTGTTCATATTGAGCTTTGCTAAATAGCTCTGTCCCTTAACATCTCTGGTAGTCTTATTCTGATATTCATTTGATGAAAATTTCTCTTTTAGATATATTTCTACCATATGTAATGTATACATCAAAGTTCATATTCTGTTTTCTTCCTTGAAAGACTCTGTATATGCCTCAACTGGCTCATTCTGGCCACCAGATAGAGTTTCAGAAATATTGATTGCTGTAGATCACCCACACCTACTGATTATAGAGTATCATAAATCCTCTCTGATTTACCTTTCTGTAGGAAGAAAGATTTCTTAGCTTGCCTACATTTTGCTCATGTCTTTATAATGTATATATATTTGGGAGAGATAAATGGAAAAATTAGAGTAGGTTACATACAAACACATATTTTGAAACAGATCTTATTTGAAATACTGAAGAATTCATATTCAGTGAACTTTACAGAAACTATGGAGAATGCTATGCACATTTCACAAGTAGGTGCTAATTGAAATGATGTCATAAAATGAATAGACCATTTTTTTGGACTGGAAACACTTTGGCTGTTTACAAGGCTTCTGACGTTTCTGCAGAATGCTCACAGAAAGGACACTCCTGAGTTTGTTTACCTAAGACAACAGCTTGACCAAGAAGGATAATTCCTGTTGTTTGCTGAAGAAGGTGGGGGTTTTTGCAAGTGAGAGAGTCACATGGGCTTTTTATCAGTCTCAGTTGGGGAGAGAGAGAGAGGTTATCATCTGGCTTTCTCAGCCAGAGTGTGTGTGACACTGAAAGCAGCTGAACAGTGCAAGCCAGGAGAAGCTTGTTGGAAACAGAAAGCTCCAGAGTGGCAGATGGTTGGAAGTGGATGTCTGATGTTTCTCTTGGAATAAGGGAAACAGAAAGGAACTCTTTGGTACCCTGAAAGAAAGAGATTATCATCTGGAGAACCCTGAAGGGGCAAGTTTCATCAGCGAGACACTGAGGTGAATAATGGTGGTACCTCAGTTGTGGAAAACCTGAAACAACAAATCTCTCTCTGCAAACCCTACGAGAACCTTCCTGAGCAGTAAACGTTTACCTTTTGAGCACCAAAGCCTGGTGAACTTCATACATGTTAAATTCTGTGCACGCAATAAGAATTGCCTGCAACCAGTGAACTTGGAAGAATGAGAAGTGAGATTGAACTGTGAACCAAAGAACTTTTCTTAAATTTACACACGCATCATACATGTGCGCTGAGAATTAGAAGGGGTTTAATTTGGATTAGTTAAGTTAATAGAGATAAGTTAGTTTGATTCTGTGTTCATGTTTAAAGATAATTAAAAACAACTTTTAATTTAAATAACCCTGTGTTGTAGTGCTGCTTGGTTTTTTGGGGTCCTCTGGGCTCGTAACATCTTGGTGAAGGGCTTAGGCCCAAAAAGTTGGTTATGTATCTTTATCTTTGCTATATAAAGTACTCTGTTTGACCTGCTGAGTTTCTTCAGCATTGTATTTTTTACTTTAATTACGGCATCTGCAGACTTTTGTGTTTTATTCCCTTCTTCTAATTCAGGTGTCTACCTGCTTTTTACTTGTACATTGGGAAGGGCTCAGGCCCGAAATGTCGATTATATATCTTTACCTCTGATGGACACAGCAAGACCAGCTGAGTTCCTCCAGTATTTCTGTGTTTTTACTATTCCCTCAGAACACCAGCCAGTGTTGGCCAGCAATACATTATTAACCAAGTGTCATAATGTCACTATGGGAACAAAAAGTACCTGCGATAAGTATCCAAAAAATTGTGGTGATTGAAATATTTGTAGTTTAGCAAGACAAAAATAGCTTGGTGACCAAAAAGAGAATAATTCTTTTTGAGAGTGAGGAAGGAAAAGGTTGATTGAGGTTCAACTTCAGCCAGGAAGATATTGTGATAAGATGAACTCTGATGACTTCAGAGTATGCTATTAAGTGGGACCAAAGTTTATATTATGAAAAGGACTTAACTTACTAATAATTGTTCAGATTAATACTGTATAATATGCTCAAAACAACTGTTCACTTCTTTAACACAAAATTCCCTTCTGATATTTAGACCTGCAAAGTAGCACATTTAAAATAATGGTTAGCGCAATGCTATTACAGTACAAGTGACCCAGGTTCAAATTCAGCACTGTCTGTAAGAAGTTTGTACGATCTCCCTGTGTCTGTGGGTTTCCTCTGAGTGCTTTGGATTCCTTCCACCATCCAAAAGGTAAGGGGTTGGAGGTTAATTTGGATGTAATTAGGCAGAATGGGTTCATGGGCCAGTTACCATGCTGCATGTCTAATATTTTTTAAGTGATCAGGTCCAGCCATGCCAAAGCAAACCCTATGTGGAGAACTGCTTTGGTCTCATTTTTCCAAATCAGTGCTTGGTTTGAGACATCATTTACTACCAAAGATACTAAGATATCAATAGTCTTAAGAGTAAATCTTTCTTCAGATAGTTTCTCTCATATTTATTATATCATAATAATTAATTATTATTTTAACAGCTAATAGTTTTCCAATAATATACTTATTTCAACACCTTTCGCAGCCAACACACTAATCTCCCCAGTAAAACACCAAAATCTGCAGACACCTAGGTTGAAGTAAAAATACAATGCTGGAGAAACTCATCAGGTCAAACAGTGTCCTTTATATAGCAAAGATAAAAATACATAACCAACGTTTTGGACTTGAGCCCTTCATCAGTCTCCGCAAGCCAGATCCTCTATGTCCTTTTGCATGTATGATCTACACACCAAAAGACTAGAGGGTGTCAAGCTATTGTATACTACTCTGATTAAAACCTCACCACACCTGTTGTTAACTTTTGACAGATGTAACACACCATTATAATATTTTCAGTGAACTATACAAATTGAAAGTGCATTTGTGAAATAAAACCCAGTGAGCATAAAAGAGGCATGGGAAATAGGAATGTGGCCCTCATAGACTTAAAAGGTCTGTGGGAACAGTTTGTAAAGCAGTGCTTGAAAGAGGGTCCTAAGTTTATTAGGAAAGCTGGAAGGAGGGCCCCAGTAAGCTTATAAAGAGCATGGGGCCAAGGCCCTGATGTATTTATCAGGGAAATGGGGTGCTGGTGAAACTCTGAGAAGTTTGCAATCAGCCCCTGATAATTTTATGTGGACTGCTCGAAGAAGAACCCTGGTGAACTTAAAAAGAGTGTGGGAAATATCCAGTAAGCAAAATGCAGAACTCTTAATTAGGATTTCCAACCAATTGTAAGGTTGATTATTGAAATTTTACTGTAATTGTTTTCAAATAATTTTGTAAAAAGCAATACATTTGAGTTATACCCAGCATCTGCAGATTTTCTTGTTTAACACCATTAGGCTGAGGATTTTTTTTAAAACAATTAACAGGTTATATACATGTGTGTGAGGGAGATAAAATTTGTGTTGTGTTGGCATATCTTTTGTACTCAATGAACTTTGTCAGTGTGAATATTCTGTGTTGAAGGTGAGGTAAGCTGAGGTGGTGAAAGAGACATTGGAGTCTGAAACTGCTTTCAGGTGGCCAGAATACTCGACTGTAAAGCCACCTATTCTACCCCAATGCAGCTGTGGGGTGGACACTTGAAAATGGAGAACCTAGCCAGGAGGAGCACCTACCTAACCCTCCTCCTGTAGGTATATTCTCTGGCTCGGAGAATCCCCCATTGCACCTGAAAGCAGCAGTGGGACTACGGCCACAGTCCACAGGAGCCGGCATTCACTCGGTCACAGCTCTCCTGCAGGTGACAGAAAGGCATCTTCTTCGCGGCCATCTGAACATGCCAGCTGCACTCTCCCAGCCGCATCTGCTGGCGAACCTGAAAGCGGCTAGAGATTGAAAGGGGGGGGGGGGGATAAGGGTGTGTGTTTCTTTTCATCTAAATTTCAGTTTTCAATGAACAAGAAGATGATAGGATGGGCATTTGCATTGAAAATGTAAAGATGTGGAGGAGATAATGGGAGCTGGAGGGCGAAATGAATGTTTGGGAGGAATGAGACTTGCTGTTCAAGACACACTTTTATCTCTTCCATAAATGTTTTTGCACACAACCACCAACTAACAAAAAGTAACACAGACAATAAAGGCAAAGAGAGGAAGGCAAAAAAAAAGGCAAGAAGTTGGTAAGACAGAGATGAATAAACGAAAGCCAGATCAAACCCTTGTAGAATGAAGGGCCAAAGGCTTTATTGATCTAAAGATCCAAGCATGCCTCAGAATGCTGCTGGCTCAAGTCCAAGGTCAGATATAGGGAGGAGACTAGAGCTCTTGGCCGCCTGCTCAGTGGGGAACATGCCCGCAATACCATGTTCCACCACACTCTCCCCTCCTTTTTCGATAGAGTTCGGAGGGGTGATGTGGGGCACTGTTTTTATTGTCCATGAGTTGCACAGCAATGTTCACAGGTTTAGTCTCTCTGGTGATTTTACTCATCATTGGCACCTCTGCAGTCCTGTTGACTGGGCCTTTTGCTTGGGCAGCCTGATGGTCGTTGGAGGGCTGAGGGGGGGTTAGTTAGTTAGTTAGTAACTGGGGGGAGGGGGGGAACATTTGGGGGGCCATGCTGGGTGTGAGATCTCTATGTCCTAAACCCAGATACTTGCTGCTCACTGCCCAAGGATATAGGCTGCACCTCCCATGCAGGAATTCCTGCTCGCGGCAGGTCCTAAATGGACACTGTCATCCTGTCCGTCTGGATATCTTACCAGTGTATGCAGGAGGTGCACATCATCCACCAGTGGGTCAGCCTTGTGGGTTCTAATGTGCTTCTGGAGGAGAATGGGCCAAGGAACTGTCAGCCAGACTGGTAGCGTGGTTCCTGACGCCAACCTCCTAGGGAAGGAGAACAATCTTTGAATTCGTAGCCATACAGAGTAGAGATCTGATAGCATGCAGCACTTCCAGAAGTACACTTGCCACTGGGACACATTTATCCCTCTTGACTTTTGGGTCAACAGGACTGCCCTCCAAATGGTGCCATTTTCTTTCTCTATCTGGCCATTCCCTCAGAGGTTATAGCTGGTGGTTCTACTTGTTGCAATGCCCTTGGAGAGGAAATAACATCGCAGCTCCTCATTAATGAATGCTGAACCCCGGTTGCTATGCACGTACGCAGGTTACCCGAGTGAATATGGTGCGGAGTGCTTTAATGGCTATGGCTATGGTCGTGCCTGGGCAGGGAATGGTGAATAGAAAGTGTGAGTATTAGTCCATAATGTTCAGGAAATAGCTGTTCTGGTTCATGGACGAGAGGGGCCCCTTGAAGACTATACTTCAAAGGGGTGCATAGCTTTGATGACGTGGACTCTCTCTGGCCTGCAAAACTGCAGCTTGCATTCCACACAGACCGGGCAATTTTATGTCTGATTTCCTTCACCGAGTAGAGAAGGTTACGTGCCATCACGAAGTGGTAGAGTCTTGTGATCCCGGGATGGCCGAGGCTATCGTGGAGGATGTGCAGACAATCTACTTGCACCCTGGTGCAGGTTCATCTGGACCCTGCATCAGGGGGCTCATTAAGCTTACCCGGGCCGGTACAAGATCTCGTAATTATAGGTGGACAGCTCAATTCTTCACCACACAATCTTGTCATTCTTAATTTTGCTCTGTTGTTTATTATTAAAGATAAAGGCGATGGCTCTCTGGTCCATCAGCAGGGTGAATAGCCTGCCATCCAAATAGTGCCTCCAGTGGCGCAACACCTCCACTATAGCCTGTGCCTCCTTCTCCACAGCAGAGTGTTTGCGTTCGGGGCATTGCAGGGTGCACAAAAATAATTCCACTGGCCTGCCTACCTGGTTCAGTGTGGCGGCCAGAGCGAAGCTAGAGGCATCACTCTCCATTTGGAACGGGACTGATGGTGTGCATTCCTGCCTTGGCATTCCTGATGCTCTCGAAGGCCTTACAGGCCTCCGCCGACAGGGGGAAAGTCGCGGTTTTCACCAGGGGTTTGGCCTAGTCGGCATAGTTGGGGACCCATTGTGCATAATACAGAAAGAGCCCAAGGCATCTTTTTAAATCCTTGGGATTCTGTGGTAGAGGTAATTCTAGGAGGGGGCACATGTGGTCAGGGGCAATCACACCATGCTCCACCATGTACCCCAGGATTGCCAGTCGCTCCGTATTGAACACACACTTCTTTTGATTGTATGTTAGGGTGAGAGCTCTTGCAGTGGTCAAGAACCTCCGCAGGTTGTCATTGTGTTCTTTCTGGTCATGGCCTCGTATGGTGACGTTATCCAAGTATGGGTAAGTGACTTTTAATCCATTTTCATCCACCATGTGGTCCATTTCCCTTTGGAACACAGACACCCTGTTTGTAAGAATTGGTACAGTCTACCATTGACCTCAAATGCTAGGTAGGGCTGGACCTTTGGGTGGATAGGGATTTGATGGTACACTGACTTGAGATCTATGGTTGAAAAGACCCCAGTATTTTACAATCTCATTCACCATGTCATCAATTTGGGGCAGGAGAGGCGTCCAATAGGGTGAACTGGTTGATGGTTTGACTGTAGTCAATCACCATCTGGTTGTTCTCCATCCTCTTTACCACCAGGGTTTGTGTCCTATTATTGAGTTCTATTATGCCCTCCCTCAGCAATTGTTCCACCTCAGACTTAATGAATCCTATGTCCTCCCGTCTGTCCCATCTACTCTTAGTGGCCACTGGCCTACAGCCTGGGGTGATGTTTTGGAACAGTGGTGGGGTGGGGGAGGGATCCATAGGGTGGCCAGGAAGTGGATAGTGCTGGTCTGCCTCCAGGAGCGTGATTGGGCCTCTCCAAAAAGGTGGGGGGGGGGGGGGCTGGGATGCACTGGAACTGGCCATTCCTGACTGTGAGTGGGGGATGGGGGCATCAAACTGCATCAGCACCCCTTTTAACTGGCACTGGAAATCCAGTCACAAGATGACAGGGGCGCATACATGAAGCATCACCAACAGACTGAATTTTTTGTATTTTGTCCCCCCCACGGTTAGGTTCAAGTAGCACTTCTCGGGGATTTCTGTCTAGAGGGAGTTAGAGGCTAGTACTACCCGGCACTTCACAGGGAACATGGTCAGGGAGTAACGTTTGGCGGTGCTCGGGTGTATGAAATTTTCGGTGTTTCCTGAGTCGAACAGGCAACCCATGGTGTGACCATTTACCTCTATTTCCATCATGGACCATCCCAGCTGATGTGGTTGACTCTGATCCAAGATGATCGAGGTTAACTAGGTTCGCTGTCTGACCCACTGCTGTCGTGTCGTTGATTCGGCGGCCACCAAAATGACCGCCCAGAAGATCACGAAGATGGCCTCCCCCATGGATAGCATGCGGTGGGACCCAAAAGTCCCTCCTTGTCGTGATGTGGGCCTAGAAGTTTGGTTCTCCACAAATGGAAGTGACAACTAGAGTTGCTCGAGCCATGGTGGCAACGCAGGTTGCAGGCTGTACGCGTCACTGCTTGTGGGGGGCTTACATCGGCATTCCCTTGCATAATGCCCTTTCCACCGGCGATTCAAGCAGGTCGTGCTACGTGCAGGGCAGTACTTTCAAGGATGCTTGCTCTGCCCACAGTAGTTGCACCTTGTGTGCTCAGCAGTTGTGGCAGCTGTCGGAGTAGGGGCCCTGAATCTCAAGATGGCACCGCCCGTTCTGCATATTTGGGGGCCGCATGGCCCATGTCCTAGGCTTTTGTGTTCTTTTGGGCCATCTCCATGACCTCCTGTAGGGACCGATTGCCCTTCTCCAGGAGTCGTTTGTGGATGTGTTGGCAGCGGTATCTAGCTACCAGCCCATCATGGATGAGCTCCTCCTGGTACTCCGCGCCATAACATCCTGGCACCCACAGTCTTGTCCCAGCTCCCGCATAGCCTGCATGAACTCATCAACTGGCTCGCCAGCTGGAAGCGCATGCACATGGCATTCTTTGGCATTCCATATTGTTGTCGGAGCAGGGCCTTCACCTCTTCGTACCCCGAGCAGTTGTAAATCAGTTGGTACACGCGATGGCCTACCGCTGCAAATAGATGGTCATACTCATTGCTGTCTGCTGTGATTTCATGGTGTCTCATGTAGGCCTTCAAACAGTGTAGCCACATGTCAAATTTCACAGAGGTCTCTCGGTCTTTGGGGTCGATCTCCAGCTTCTCCAACCAAATAGCCTTGTCCATGGTGCTTAAAATTTTAGATAAATAAATTGTAGTGCGATCAATGATCACTCACAGACATGAAGTAAGGGCCAAAGTCTTTATTGATCTTAAGGTCCAAGCATGCCTCCATGTGATGTTGGCTCGAGTCCAAGGGCAGGTAAGGGGGAGGAGACTAGTGCTCTTCATCTTTATTCGGGGTCTTGGGGGAGGGGCTAGCAGTTCCGCAGGTGGGCCAGCCTGCCCAGGTCAGTGGCGAATGTGCCCACAATACCATGTTCCACCACAACCCTGAAGGTGATGGTCCCCACTATTTTAATGTGAAATTCTGAGTGTGCTATAAAATCATCAAATCTGTTCCTGATGTCAATATTTAATCTTAACTAGGTTCTGAGAAAGGTTCTTTGTCCTGAGATATTAACTCTGTTTTTATTTCCACAGGTGCTGTTTGACCTGAAGAATGTTTTCAGCATTTTCTGTTTTTATTTCAGTTTTCTAGAAATTGAAGTTTTTTTTAAAAGGTAAAACTCAGGATTCTGTTGACACCATGGTTAAGTGAAAAAAACACACAAATGATGGAGAAACTCAACAGGTCAAACAGTGCCTTTATGTAGCAAAGATAAAGATACATCACCAACGTTTCAGGGTTGAGCCCTTCATCAAGGTGTGGGGGAATGTGAGAGATGTCCAAACAAAAGGGGGAGGGGGTGGTGAGGGTGGGAGATGATGGGGGGGGGGGGAGAGGACCGGAGGAAGTGGGGGAAGAGTCTAGGCTAGGTGGAGAGAAAAAGGAAGTAAGAACTGGAATGACTAGTTGCAGTGAACTGGGATTCACTGGTAGTGTGTTGGGCTGATAGCTGGCTCCACCCCCATCTGCTCACATATAACCCTGGTTTCCCGCCTAAACCCAGAACCCTTCTGAAAATTATTGTGAAATCCTACCCATAGTTATGCTAATTAAAGCTTTTGTTCTCCCTCCAATTGTGAGAGCTTTTATTTATGCTACAATTTCATTAGCTTATTCCCTAAACAATGGAAGTGCTACTCAAGCCAGGTATGCTGCTAATAGACCCTCTGTTCCCTGACGCGGCACAGGAGTTCACATATTGGCTAGACTGCTTCCAGGCCTACCTGAACATGACCAGATGCTAGATCCACACCATTGAATTTAGGAGGTCTGCACTAATTTTGAGGGTAGGAATGAAAGTCATCAGGAATTGCACTACATATGACATTGCCATCAAAGCTAGGTACCTGAAGTCACAAAACAACGTCCTAGCAAGGAACTGACTCACTCCATGTTGCCACCAAGATGACTACCTACTGGATCTGTGGATGCTTGCCAAGCAGTGCAGGTATGAAGCAGCTATGGGCCACATTCATGAGAAGAACAGATCCAGGTCACTCTAGTCTCGTGGATCTGCTCAAGGTATATGAGGCAGCGACTGCTTGAGTTGGGGGAAAAACAGGACCTGGCTAGTCACATTGAACTGGTAAAATTGTTGGAAGAGGCCCAGCTCGAGCTTGTTCTCGCAGGTGACCCCTTCCAAGGACCAGCTGCTGCTTCACGTGATAGGGAGCCTTCCCGTGCTAGGGTGTGCTTTCTCTGCAGCAAGATCCAGCATCCCTGATCTCGTTTCTCTACTAAAAACTCTGTGTTCTAGCTATGGCAAGAAAGGGCATTGGGCGAGGTTTTGTCATGTGAGGGGAAGCCCGAGGAAATCCAGATCTGATTCCAGCCCCAAGCCGTCTGCCCCAAATTCATCTGAACCCACTTGCTGTGCTACATGCTGACAGAGGGTGGCAGTGAGGAAATGGTGCGAAAAGGCTCAGCGGCCATCCTGCCACGACCTGAATTCAAACTTGGCACCATCATCGTCAGAAGAGAAAGGAGGGCAGCCATCTTTCTGCACCATGAGGTCAAAGCCATCTTACCCAAGCAAGGCAACCCACTACGGCGGGGGCCATTTGAGTGAGGAGTATGGAGTTTCCAGGATCCTAGCCTCGATGGTCCTAGACCAGAACAGACCTCACCAGATCAGTGACTGTGAAGGTAAACAGACATTCCACTAAATGCCTGATCAACACAGGATCCACTGAAAGCTTCATAGACTCATGGACTGTGCAAGAGTACAACCTGAAGATGTATCTTTCCGATTATCACATTTTCCTTGCATCCCATTTGCATTCTACGCATATTCAGGAACATTATATAATACGTCTGTCATTTGAAGGGGGGAATTCTGTAAATTTTGTCTGTGTATGCTTGATGAATTGTGTGCTCTGGTGTTGTTGGGTCTGGACTTCCTGTGTCACCTTAAAAAGCGTGATCTTGGAGTATTCTGGTCCCCTCTCGGTAATGGTTCTGAACTGAGCGTCCCTAAAATCAGAACCCACATGCAGCCTCTCCACACTGAATATCAACCCACCACCTTTCTTCCTGGATCTGTCCTCGGACTGCAAACCTATTACTACCAAGAACAGAAGGTACAGCTCAGCAGACCGAGATTTTATAAATTCTGAGGCACAACATCTGCTTGATGAAGATATTATTGAACCTAGCACCAGCCCGTGGAGAGCGCAAGTGGTAGTGGTAAAAAGGGAAAACAAGTTCAGGTCCAGGCTAGTAATTAACTATAGCTAAACTATTAATCAGTACACATTCCTGGACGCATACCCCATCTCACGAATTTCGGACATGGTGAATGATACTGCACAGTATTGGGTCTATTCGACCATCTACCTGAAAGCTGTTTATCACCAGCTG
Source organism: Narcine bancroftii (assembly GCF_036971445.1). Taxonomy (NCBI): domain Eukaryota; kingdom Metazoa; phylum Chordata; class Chondrichthyes; order Torpediniformes; family Narcinidae; genus Narcine; species Narcine bancroftii. The sequence continues at coordinate 368,120,646 of NC_091469.1, forward strand.
CCAATTTGTTCTGAGGACCGTCCATATATGCCATTTGAGGCTAACAGTCATCTCTATCCATTCCGGAGGGTCCCTTTCGGTATTACTAATGGGGTTTCTATTTTCAGAGGCAGATAGACAGAATGGTGGATGAGTATGGGTTGAAGGCTACCTTCCCCTACCTCGATAATGTCACCATCTGTGGCCACACCTTGGAAGACCCTGATGCCAACCTGCAGAGTTTTCTCCGCATGGTGAAAGCCCTGAACCTCACTTATAACTCTGACAAGTGTGTATTCAGGACTACACGACTGGCTTTCCTTGGCTACATGGTAGAGAATGGTATCATTGGCCCGATCCCAATAGAATGCACCCCCTGTTAGAGCTCCCTGTTCCCAGGACCACAAAGGCTTTTAGGAGATGCCTAGTGTTTTTCTCATATTTATGCCCAGTGGATCTCCCAATATGCTGGTAAGGTTCACCCTGTCTTAAAAGCCACTAATTTCCCCCCACAGCTGAAGCCCAAATGGCTTTTAATTATCTCAGAAATTGCATTGAGAAAGCCGCCATGCACGTGGTGGACAAGAATGTACCTTTCCAAGTGGAAAGGGACGCTTCAGACATAGCCCTGGCTGCTACCCTCAATCAGATAGGCAGGCCAGTTGCATTTTTTTCTATGACATTACAAGGTCATGAGCTCTGGAACCAGTCTGTGGAAAAGGAGGCTCAAGCCATGGTAGATGCCATAAGGCACTGGAGACACTACCTGGCTGGTCGGAAATTTACACTCCTCACTGACCAGTGATTGGTCACATTCATGTTTAATCATGTCAAGAGGGACAAAATCAAAAATGACAAGATTGCTAGATGGAGGATTGAAATCACCACCTACAATTATGACATTGCCTATTGGACAGGAGCTCTTAATGACCCTCCAGATGCCTTATCCAGAGGAAGCTGTGCCTCTGCACACACTGGCCAACTGCGGTCTCTAAATAATGAGCTCTCATCCAGGGGTTACCTGCATGGCTCATTTTGTCAAGGCATGCAATCTTCCCTACTCTATGGAAGATGTCAGGGAAATGACCAGGTCTTTCCAGGACTGCATGGAGTACCAGCCGCACTTCTACCACCCCACAAAGGCACACCTGATCAAGTCATCCAAGCCTTTTGAATGGCTCAGTGTCGATTTTAAGGGACCCCTCCATGAACAGGAATACTTTCTTCTTCTCTACCATTGATGAGTAGTCCCGCTTCCTGTTCGCCATTCCAGACACGTGCACTTAGTCACTCATAAAGACCCTAGATTGCATTTTCACCCTGTTCGAGTATCCCAGCAAAATTCATAGCATCCATGGCTCATCCTTTATGAGTGACAAGCTACGTCAGTACCTGCTGGCGAGGGGCATCGCATCCAGCAGGACTATTAGCTACAGCCCCTGGGGAACGGGCAAGTTGAAAAGGAGAAAGCCACGGCCTGGAAGGCTGTCAAACTGGCCCTGAAGTCAAAAGGCCTTCCAGACTCGTGCTGGCAGGAAGTTCTCCCTATGGTGCTCCATTCCATCTGGTCACTACTATGTACCACAACCAACGCTACTCCTCACGAGCTCTTATTCAATTTCGAAAGAAGGTCGGCATCAGGAACTACACTCCCACCCTGGCTCAGCACTCCTGGTCCAATCCTTCTAAGGAAGCACATGAGGAGAAGCAAGTCCGACCCCTGACCCCCCCCTCCCCCTCAGGTGGAAAGGGTGAAACTGCCCCACGCCAATCCCACATATGCCTATGTGAAATACCCAGATGGCAGGGAGGACACCGTCTCCATCAGGGACCTGGCACCTGCCAGGACAGAGGGTTCATTGTCTCAAGTGCCCTGTGAGCCATGGAGCTCATTTTCGTCACCTCCAGTCAGGGCCTCAGTGCATCCCCCTCCACCAATGAGCCAGAGACCCAGCCTGCCTCTCCTCCCTCACAAGGGGATCAGGAGACCCAAGGAGTCAAAGGCCTCCCGGTGCTAAGGCACTCCACCAGGATCTCCAGACTCCCGGACCGCTTAAATTTGTAAATAACTGTATATTTTTCAATTTTTTTCTGAACCCACATTCTCTGTCTTCACAGACCTTCCCTCCAGTTGTGAGAGCTTTTATTCATGCTACACTAGTTAAAGGGGACGAAAAGGCAAGCTGATTAGTGGAATGCAGTGAACTCAATGTTCATGTCCTGGGGTTGGAGGGTGCCCAGATGAAAAATTAGGTGGTCAGGGTGGGAAAGGCCAAGGACAAACATGTTAGCTTGAGGGTGTGACTGAGAATTAAAATGGTTGCCTATGGAGAGGTCGCTTTTGTTGTGGATGGAGAGGAGGTGGTGGGCGAAGTGAACTCCGAATCTGTGACCAGTCCCTCTGATGTAGAGAAGGCCACAGAGGGTGCACCGGGTGCAGTAAATGAGTTCTTTGGAGGTACAGGTGAAGTGTTGCTTCACCTGAAAAGTCTATTCGTGACCTCGAACCGTGGTGAGGGAAGGAGGTGTGGGGGCAGGTATTACACCTCCTATGACCACAGTGGAAGGTATGGGGTGGGGGGTGGATGTGATGGATTGAGAGGGAATAGTGCACAAAGGACTCACGGAGGGAGCAGTCCCTTTGGAAGGCTGAGAGGGGAGGAGAAGGAAAAATTGTGTCTGGTGGTGGGGTCCAGCAGTAAGTGCCGGAAATTCAGGTGGATAATGTGGAGGCTGGTGGGGTGGTAGGTGAGGACAAGGGGGATTCTGTGTTTATTGTTTCTAGGGATGGGGGGCTAGGGAAAATGAGCAGGGAATGAAGGAGATGCGGGTGAGGACCGAGTTAATAGTGGAGGGGAAGCCATGTTTTTGGAAAAAGGCAGACTTTTCAGAGGCTCTGGACTGGAAGACCTCATCTTGGGAGCAGATGCAGTGGAGATGGAGAAATTGAGAGAAGGGGATGGCGTCCTTGCAGGGGACAGGATGTGAGGACGTGTAGTCCAGGTAATTGTGGGATCTAGAGGGTTTGTAATAAATGCCAGTGGAGAGACTGTCTCCTGAGATGGAGACACAGAGATCCAGAAAAAGCAAAGTGACATCGGAGATGGACCAGGTGGGTTTGAGGTCTGAGTGGAAGTAGTCTGCGAATTGATGAAATTGATGAGCTCATCGTGGGTGCATGAAGCTGCCTCAATGTAGTTGTCGATGAACCGGAGGAAGAATTTGGGGGGGGGGGGGGTCTTGCCTGTGTAGGCTTGTAGCATGTTATGCTCCATAAAACCCACAAACAGGCAGGCATAGCTGGGACCCATGTGGGTACTCATGGCTACTCCTTTAATTTGGAGGAAGTGGGATGAGTTAAAGGAAAAATTGTTAAGGGTGAGGACAAATTCTGCCAGTTTTTTAAAAATGTTATTTTTAATTGTGCTCATTTATTCACAATTTCTTTTTGGCATGTAAAAAACACTATTTTACACATAACCCTTTGTCTTGTTTAGTACACATTAAAGTTTCAGACTCTGCAGTACCTTTTATCAAAAGATTAGTTTTGCTCTGTATGTAGTTCTATACCCTGGCCACTAGATGACACTTGTGGTTGGTTATGTATTTACGAGGTATTTTCTACCATGTCGCTTTTCTTGATTTCTGAATGTACAGGTATTTTTTAAAAGTGTCTATTTGTTTCCTCCAGATGATATTCCTCAAAAATCTTACTGGTGCAGTCTCCCAAACTTCCAAGATGAAGCATTTAGTTCCCTTCCAATTTTGTTATTTTTTAACGGTGGAGGTTTTCTTAGCATCTAGTAGGTATACTTATTCAGAGCACTCTAGTCATTGAGTGTTCCATCTTTGCCTGGCATACCCTGTATTCCAAGTGTTCATTACCTGACCCTTTGCAGATATGCTTCTTCCCCCAGTTGTCCAATTAAAAAAGGATTAATAGCTGTGAGACAACTACCAGAAATGTTTCTCTCAACCAATTTAATTCACTAAAGTTAGAGAAGAATTTATTTCTCAAACCATTCACATTTTCTCCTCCCCCCCCCCCCACCACATTGTAAAATCTCCATTGGCAACTCTCCCAACAGTGTGAATCCAGCAGCCAATTCCAGTAGCAGCCCATTCAACAAGGAAAAAAGCTGCTGTGAGACAGTTGATGTAGCACAATAATGCACAATTTATTTTTGCTCTTACAGCCAGATTTACAATCTAAATCATTTCTGAGGTTCATTAACCAGAAGTGGTAAGAATGGGTACAATTATAATATTTGTTCTTTTAAAATATTTAAACATTTCTCCATACATGCAGTAATCTAAATTTAAAAAGTAATACAAATCGCAAAAAGAAAGCAAATCAAAAGTTGCACATGCTGCTATTCACCACCTTCCAAAAACCCCTCTCCCCAAACCCCCTCCCACAAAATTATCATAGTCAATGTAAAAGATATATAGCTATATAAATGTAGAAAAAGAAAAGGAAAGAAAATGTTTCAAGATTGCACAGAGAGACGTGAACAGACAATGGACAGTAGGTGCTGGAGTAGAATTGGCCCGTCGAGCCAGCACCGCCATTTTTTAGATCACGTCTAACACATGAATAAAAATCTTCATTTCAAAGCAGAAGAAAACCTTGCAGGTCTAGAGGGACAGAAAGGACATTATTACAAATTTAAGCCTAAAATCAAGGTATACGGGCACCAAGTTTGCAAAAACTTGAAGAATTTATTTCTCAAACTATATGTAATTTTTTTTACAAAGGAATGCAATTTTGAATTTCTGCATGCCATCTTGGCATGCCTAAAAATATGATTTTCAAATAACTGGAATTTCCTTGCCACCGCTGATGCTAACTTAATAAATTTCAATTCATATATTGATAGTTTTAATTTAGGCCTTGTTCCTTCAATATTTCCTAAAAATAGGTCCAGATTTTGCAGAAAAACAACTTCTGTATCTTGTTCTAAAAAAAATTTGTAAATCTACCCAAAAAGATCTTACTTTAAAACAAAGCCAAGTTGAATGGAAGTTCCTACATCTTCACCACACCTAAACCATTAGATAGATCTGATTTTATTCTATTCAATTTGGGTGGTGTTAGTTTAACTGAAGTAAAAAAAAATTATATTGAACTTACATTGATAGTTGTTACGGAGTCCAGAGGACCCCAAAAACCAGCAGCAATAGATATGCCCCACAAAGCAGGGTTACTTAAACAAAAGTAGTTTTTAAATTATATTTGAACAAAAAAACAGAATTGAACTTTAACTTATTACTTAACCTACCTAACTACTTAATCCCCCCTCTAATACTAAGGGCAGGTGTGTGTAATGTATATTTAAGATTAGAAAAGTTCTTTGGATCACCATCCAATCTCACTAGTTGCAGGTAATTCTTGTACTGTGCACAGAAGTTAGCATTAACAAAAGTTCACCAGGCTTTGGTGCTTAACAGGCAAATGATTACCACTCTGGAGGTTCTTACTGGTTTTCAAAGAGAGGTTCATTTTCCATGACATCCACAACTGATTCCTTCTCAATCAGTCTTGCTGACAAAACTTGCCTTCTTAGGGTTCTCCAGATGATCCTCTTTCTTTCAGGTCACCTTTCAGATCACCAGACTTCTCCTTCGACCAGGCAGGCTTCCAAAGTTTCCCAGCTTGTCCTTCTGGAACTAATTTCTATGTCTCTCCTCTCTGTTTCACACCCTTCCTCTTTGAGAGTGAAACTGTTCTCCTCTGCCTGCAAAGATCACATGCTCTCCCAGGCAAGCTGCTGTCGATACTTTGTTGCCTCCTGCAAATATTCTGTGATTTAAAATGTGTGTGTGCAAGCTGCTCTAAAAATTCCTCCCAAACTACCTCTAAATACTCTGTCACATAGTATTGGTCATACATCATTACATAAATCTGCCCATATTTGCTCATCAATTACAATATTCAGATCTAGTTCCCACCTTTATCTAGACTTATGAACTCCTTGTTTAAAAGTTTCTACTTGTAATAAAGAATATATCATAGAGGTAAACTTTTTTACAATTCCTCTTCTAATGAGTTCTATTTCGGTACATCTATGCAACAACATGGATGATCCTAACTTATCCCTCAAATATGCTCTTAGTTGAAAATAACAAAGAAGAGTTATACCATATTTATTTCTCAATTGCTCATATGACATTAATTGACCACTCTCATAACAATCTTCAAGATTTATAATCCCCTTAAGAAACCAACTATCTAAAAATTGATAATCCTTTGAAAAAGGTAAGAGAATTTTGAATCAAAGGCATTGTAGGTGATACATCTCCTCTTGCACCAATTTCATAATTTATTTTATTCCATATATTCATCAAATGCTTCAATAATAGTGTAACTTTATCAGCAACCATTAATTTTGATTCTCATTTATATATAGATTCTTCTGCTTTTCTCTCTCCTATTTTATTCAATTCTATTTTAACCCATGCTGATTTTTCCCTTTCAAAGAAAGAAGCGAGAAATCTAATTTGAGCCGCTCGATAATAATTTTTTAAATTAGGAAGTTGTAGACCTCCAATTCCTATTTCTGTTAAATTCTCATCTAATATTTAATTGTAACACATAATTGTAATTGTAGTGCAAGAGTTCTGACATAACTGAAAGTTTCTCTGCAAATCTCACTGACATTAGAATTCTCTTTTTACTTCTCAGCAGTTACAGTTTGGCTGCTGAATCACTTCTAGATTACACACAGTCTAAGTTCAACAATACATTTGAATGGAAAGAAAGATGTCCAGTGGAGAGAAGTATGTTTTAAGCATTTTACATTTTTGGAATTAATTTATATTCATTTATTTGCTCACCCATTTATTTAAATTTTAATTATGTGTAATTTTTCATTTTAATGTAAAATGTACTTTTAGTAATATGTTTAATATTTAAGTTATGAACATAATTCAAAGTTTTTGAATAGCAATTTAACTAACAGTTCAACCATTAGTGTCTTAGTTTTACCGCATGCAAACAGCCCTTTGACCCAACTTGTCCATGCTGACCGAGATGTATATCATAGACCCACTTGCCTCCATTTGGCCCTTTCAACCTATCCTATCCAGGTACCTGCTCAAATTTCTTTTAAATGTAACAGTTGTACTCATCCTTACAACTTCCTGGGACAGCTCATTCCATATACCCATCATTCACAGTGTGAAAAATTTGACTCTCAGGTCAGCTTTTAATCTTTTCCCTTTCATGTTAAACCTATACTTTTTTGTTTTAGGCTCCCCAACTGGGAAAAAGGATCATGACTATTAATCTAGATGGGCTTCACATTTTTGATACAAAGGTTAAGAGTTCCACAATATCTCACTAAGAGACGGTGATCTTTGGGTGCAAATTATTGGTACAAGTTGGATGTCAAGTGTAAATGGTGCTCAAAATTGGTTGAGGTAAGCAGACTCAACCATCACCTGGGTCAGCTGTGGATTCTGTCCCATGGGATGTTGTGCATCACAGATCTGGAATTGGATTTAATTTTGAAAATTTACCTTTCACATTAGAGAGGACCAGGAGAAATTTGAATTGGGAGATTTAACTGTAGAGTGATCAATACAGCAATGCTTACATTTTCAATAAATTGAAAAGACAATGGATAAAACAGTTTCCATAGGAGGGAAGCAATTGGTGGCTAAAAACAATATTGGCAGTTTCAGCAGGATCTGTGAAATGACACGGGGAAAAAAGTACATTCATTAAGGAAGCGGAGTGATCAAACTATGGCCCCTGGGCCAACTGCAGCCTGTTGCCCATTTTAAGTGGCTCAAAGTGAATTTTAAAAATAAAATGGAATATGGTCCATTTGAACATAGAAGTGTAATGTACATTCAGGGTAATTTATTGTAAGAGACCATTAGACCACTGTTGCAATGTTACTCATCAATGAAAAGTTTACTTCAGTTCATAAAAAATTATCTCAGTTGATTAAACAAGACAACTGAAAAGATGGAAAATAGCAAGGGAGTGCCAAAAGTTTCAGACGCAGTGGGAAAATTAATACTTTCTCCACAGTTCAAGGGGAAATGTGTTTGATTTGCAAGGAATCTGTTAACTTTAATAGCCTATCTACAGATTTACACATTGCATTGTAATCATTAAGATGGACACTTGGGCCATGAACTGTATTCATTGAGAGATACTGATTGCCTTGTCCCTTTCTTGATCTTACCTCTTATTTTGCACCCAGCTTTTCATTTTGGACTGCATTTTGAATTAAAGTTTTAAAGAGTTTTATTGTATTCATTTAAATTAAATTTTAAGAGCAGCAGATACAGAAATCCCTTCTGAAACATGTGAGCATATCAATAAACTACTGTAATGTCAATAGTTAAACTGTTCAGCTGACGTGGACTTTTTACCCCCTCCATAAATCTTCGTCCGCGAAGCCAAGCCAAAGAAGATCAGTAGTGTTGTACAGTTATTTTGATAGAAAATGAATTTTTGATGACACAGGGATTTTCTGGTCAAAAGACACCATTTTTCTTGCAGTGTAACTGGTTGAAAACTGCCACATTTAATAATGTTTGCCCCTTGGCTCCTTATTTTTTCTGTATGTGGCCCTCAACCAAAAAGTTTGGCCAACCCTGTATCACAAACTTTCTGTTTGATTTTTCAAACATACTTTTTTTCTGTGGACAAATCTGTTCTGCCAATATGATGTGAAAATGATCCATATTTTCAGGGTCTAACCATAGAAAATTATTGTCAGGATACAGTGTTGTGCAGTAGAGCAGGTTAATAGAGGAACTATATTTTATGGATCTTCACTACAAAATTCATTCAGTGTGTGCTTCAGTGAATGAGTCAACGATAACTTAGAGGTCTGGTTCTGTACATGTATTATCAAAAATATATTCTGCAGAGTGTAACTTGATACCAAGCAGCAGTGATACCTCTGTCTCCTTTACTCCAGCTCCCCACCTGTTCCCTTCCCTCTCCATTCAGCTTTTTTTCACTTCTACTCTCACATCCATATTCACCTATGACCTCTTACCTGTTTGCCTGTTCCCTTGCTCCTTCTTTCCCTCACCCCTATCTTTTTATTCAGGCACCTGCTTGCCTTTTGTTCAAACCTTGACAAAGGGCTCAGGCCTGGAACATTGGTTACCCTTTACTTCAGATGCTCCATGACCTACTGAGTTTTTCCAGCACTTTTGTTTATTAGACAACAATCGCACCATCTGAAGACTTTCCTGTTTAATTCTACCTTATCTATCCCTTTCATAATTTTATATGATTCTATAAAATCTCCTCTTATTATAAATCCCAGCAAGTTTAGTCACAGATGACTCAATCTCTCCTCATAGGTTCAACTCCTTATCTCTGGAATCAACCTGGTGAACCTCCTATGCAACACTTTCAAAGTGTATATCTTTTCTCAAGGAGACCATAACTGCCCAAGTAATCCATATGCAGCCTCACCAGTACCCTGTGCAACCATTGTAGTTGAACCTCCCTGCTCTTAAATTCAATCCCTCAACCATTTGCCGTCTTGATTATCAGCAAAGGGTATCTGAAAGCTATGGCTGGGTCTAAATAACAGACCTGTTACAAAGCCAAATTCAGTACAATAAGACAGCAAACCAAATGAGCTCAATGTTTTAAAATGTAAATTAAATTAATTTTTTTTATAAATGTAAATTTAGACATACATGGTAACAGGCTCTTCCGGCCCATGAGCCCGTACCACCCAAATACCCCAATTAACCTACAACACCACCCCACCCTGGACATTTTGAAACTGGAGTAACAGACAGCAATGAATTCAAACCCTGATTGCTGGTGCTGTAATAGTGTTGAACTAACTGTGCTGCCCTAACTGATGAACTCAATGCCTTCTATGACTGATTTGACCACTAGAACAAGAAGGAACTATTATGTGCCCCATGTCCCCAATGATCCTCTGCTATCAGTATTTGAAGATGACATGTGGGCTGCCTTCAGGAAAGTGAAACCAAGGAAAACATCTGGTCTGGACAGAGAACATGGCTGAGTACTAAATCACTGTTCTGATCAACTGGCTAGTGTATTCACAGATATCTGTCAGTCCAACAGGGTGTAGTATTCACCTGTTTCAAACAGGCTTCAGTTTTACTGGTACCCAAAAAGAGTGTGATAATCTGCCTAAATGACTACTGACCAGTGGCATTCACATCCAGCGTGATGAAGTGTTTTGAGAGGCAGTTGTGAAGCATATCAGCTCCTGTCTGAGTGGCAGAATGAATCCATTCCACTTTGCCTTTTGAAGCAACAGGTCCAAGGAAGTTGCCATCTCATTGGGACTATACAAAACCATGGAACATTTGGACAGCAAAGCTGCATACATCAGGATGTGTTTTATTGATGACAGTTCGACATTCAACACCATCATGCCCTCAAAGCTAATCAACGAACTCCAAGTCTTGGGCCTCAGTTCCCCAATGTGCAATTGGATCTTGGACTTCCTCAGTTCAGACATCAGTAAATGCAGATTGGCAAGATGATAAGATTATGAGAGGCATAGATAGGGTAGATCTTCTGAATGTTTCATTCTCTCTCTCGCTGCACAGCTCAACTCTGCTGCACTACAAGTCACACAGAGTTCCCAGCAGAATTCCTTCCTTTATGATGGCAGTCCACAGTCCAAAAGGTCAGTCCATGCTCCATAATACTCCTACCCTTCAAACATTACGAGGCTTGTAGACTAATTGGTGTATTTGGGCAGCATCAGCTCATGGCCTGAAAGACAATAGGTGCAGAACTAGACCATTTCGCCCTTCAAGCCAGCACTACCATTCACTGTGATCATAGCTGATCATCTACAATCAGTACCCCAATGCTGCCTTCTCCACATATCCCTTGACAACGCTATTTTTAAGAGCTCTGTCGAACTCTTTATTGAAAATTCCAGAGCATTGGCCTCCACTGGTTTCTGAGGCAGAGCATTCCACAGATCCAAAACTCTGGTTGGTAAAGTTCTTCCACAGCTTCGTTCTAAATGGCCTACCCCTTATTCTTAAATTGTGGCATCTGGTTCTGGACTTCCCAAACATCGGGAACATGTTTTCTGCCTCTAATGTGTCCAATCCCTTAATAATCAGATCCCCTCTCATCATTCTAAATGCCAGTGTATACAAACCCAGTCACTCCAATCTTTCAACATATGACAGTCCCACCAACCCAAGATTTAACCTGTGCTACACTCCCTTAATAGGAAGAATGTCTATCCTCAAACTTGGAGTCCAAAACTGCAAACAAAACTTCAGGTGTGGTCTCACCAGGGCCCTGTACAACTCCAGATGAACCTCCCCTACTTATGAAGGCAAATATGCCATTAGTTTTCTTCATTGCCTGTTGTACCTGCATGCTTACTTTCAGTGACTGATGAACAGGGACAGCTGGATCTCTTTGTACTTTTCCTTTTCCTAACTTGACACCATTCAGATAGTAATCTGCCTTCCTTTTCTTGCCACCAAAGTAGATAACCTCACATTTATCCACATTAAACTGCATCTGCTCACTCACCCAACCTGTCCAAGTCACCCTACATTCTCATAACTTCCTCCTCACATTTCACATTACCACCCAGCTTTGTCACCTGCAAATTTGCTAATGTTACTTTTAATCCCTTCATCTTAAATATTAATGTATATTCTAAATAGCTGCAGTCCCAGCACTGAGCCTTGCAGTACCCCATTAGTCACTGCCTGCCATTTTGAAAGGGATCTATTAATCCCTACTTTTCGTTTCCTGTCTGCCAACCAATTTTCTATCCATGTCAGTACCCTACCCCAATACCTTGTGCTCTAATTTTTCCCACTAATTTGCTATATGGGATCTTATCAAAGGCTTTCTGAAAGTCCAGGTACACTACACCCACTGGCTTTCTCTTGTCCATTTTCATAGTTATATCCTCAAAAAATTCCAGACGATTCATCAAGCATGATTTCCCTTTTGTAAATCCATGCTGACTCAGACCAATCTTGTTACTGCTTTCCAAATGTGTTGCTATTTCATCTTTTATCATTGACTCCAGCATCTTCCCCATCACTGATGTCAGGCTAACTGATCAATAATTCCCAGTTTTCTCTCCCTCCTTTCTTAAAAAGTGGGATAACATTAGCTACCCTTGAATCTGCAGGAACTGGTCCTGAATCTATAGAACGTCGGAAAAGGATTACCAATGTGTCCACGATTTCTAGAGCCACCTCCTTAAGTACCCTGGGATGCAGACCATCAGGCCCTGGGGATTTATCAGCCTTCAGTCCCATCAGTCTACTCAATACCATTTTCTGCTTAATATGAATTTCCTCAGAAAATTCAGAAATCCCTTATTATGAATTTCCTTCAGAAATAACCTATTACTGTGCAGTATGACTAAATTTAAATAAAAATTAAAGATGTGTGTCATCCTTAATGATAGCTTCAAGCAGTAACCTGCCTTATGACTATGTTCTTTTTTTATTTGCTATGTTATATTTGTTGGGTCCTGTCCAGAGCCCAGATAATTTTGGTGAATTCCATTTCATCAGGACTAGGGGACATATACCTTTAAGCCAGTGGCTCTCAATCTTTTTCTTTCCACTCACATACCACTTTAAGTATTCCCTATGCCATAGGTGCTCTGTGATTAGTAAGGGATTGCTTAAGGTGGTATTTGGGTGGAAAGAAAAAGTTTGAAAACCACTGTTTAATTTTACCTTATTGACTCATTATATGCACAGTTTCATAACTCCAAAAGAAATGGGCCAATGACAATTTTTCGCAAGCAAAATATATCAGTAATAATTAGGTCTAGAGCAGTGATTCTCGACCTTCCCTTCCCACTCTCATACCACCTTAAGCAAGCCCTTACTAATCACAGAGCACCAATAGCATAGGGATTACTTAAAGTGGTACGTGAGTGGAAAAAAGGTTGAGAACCACTGCTTTAAGTTCACTAGTTTGTTCAATATTATCTCTTTAATGATAGCAATTGTATTGGTCTTCTTTGGAATCTTAGAAATTGGACACCCTGGCAAATTTCTTAAGATGTGTGGTGGAAAGGATGCTGACCACCTGTGTTATTGTCTGGTATGAGACAGCAATGGCCCCTAGCATAAAGCGCTGCAAAAGGTAGTGGACACAGCCAAGGACTTCATGGGTAAAACCCACCATCAAGAGCATCTACAGGTAACTGCTGTTGAAAAGCCACAGCAACCGTCAAGAATCCACACAACCTAGCCCATACTCTGTTCTCACTGCTACCATCAGGAAAGATGTATTGGTGTCACAAGACTCATACCACCTGGTTCAGGAACAGCTGCTACCCCTCCACCATCAAACTTCTCAATTACATACTCATTCAAGGACTTATTTAATGACACTTACTTTTGTACTTTATTGATTTTTTTTCTCTGTTTTGCACAGTCAATTTGTTTACATTTTTAATTTGTTTACATGTGTACATTGAGTGAATTTCTTTTTGCACTGCCAATAAGTGGTAATTCTGCCTGGCCCACAGGAGAAAGAATCTCAGGGTTGCATGTGATGTCATGTATGTGCTCTGATAATAAATCTGAACTTTGAATCCATTTCATCTCTCTTTGGTATGTTAGACATGTCCTCTGCTGAGAAGATTGACAAAAATTAGAGGAACATTAAGTATACAATCCCAGTATTTTCTTGAGTTCAGAAGAATGAGAGAAAATTCTCACAGGTCTCAATGGTTTAACCTGTCCCGTCCAAGCCTCTGGCACTAACGATGTCCATTCCTTAGCATTTGCCATAACTTCAACTTCTTCCCTTGCTGCCCTGCTGCTCAGATTCCCATCTTCACTGCTACTCAAGTTAAAACCCTCTCCAAAAGCACTAGTTGCTCTAAATTTCACCTGGCTTGGAAGAGAACCCAATGGTCCAAATATTTGAATCCCTCTCTCCTATACCAGCTCCTTGGCCAAGCACTAAATTGCATTTGTCTTCCTGTTTATTGCTTCATGAGCACATGGCATGGTAGTAATATTGAGATTACAACCTTGGAAGCCCTGCATTGAACTTGCTATCTATTTCTGTGAACTCATTTTGGAGGATCACATTTCTTTGCCATTCATACTTATATGAACCACAACCCCTGCTGCTCTCCCTTTTCTCGCAGAATATCCTGTATCCTTTCAGAATCTTCCTGGACTCAGGCAGTCAGGAGCTAGCGCGTTATCCTGGAATCTTTCTTCAAGCCACAGATACTTCTATCTGTGTCCCAACCATGGATTCTCATACCACAATCAGACTTCTCCCTTCCCTGCTGAGCCTCAAAGCCAATTGTGGTTCCAATAACCTGTCTGCTGCCAATAACCTCTCATAGGTCATCCTCCTCAGCAGTCTGCAAAGCAATATATTTGTTACAGAAGGGAATGGTCACAGAGAATATCTGCACTGTAGACATTCTCCCTTTACTCTTCCTTGTGAATTTTTTTTCAGCATGTGTGATTATAATGAGTTTTGGTCACATAAACCCATTAGTATAAGAATTTTTTAAATAAAGGTGATATGATAATGACGCATAAATACTGCAAAATCACTTCCAACTCACTTTCCAGGTTTTATAGATGCACAGCATAGCTATAAAGGAATATTTGGCTGGGCTGAAATGGAAAACCATCTATTAAGTAGTATTTTTCAAAGCATTTCCATAGTATAGAAAGCTTTATATTGTAGTGGGGTGAAGGAAAGTGAAGCAAGCAGTAAATTGTCACTAAGTGAAACATGAAAGGCTGCAGTCACTGTGATTGTAATAAAAACACTCCAAAATGCTAGAGGAGCAGCCAGTCTTTCTGTGTCCATAGGAGACAATGATGTATTACTGATGTTTCGGGCCAAAGCCCTTCTTCAAGGAAAAAGCAGAACGAGCAAAAAACAGGAAATCTCAGAATACAGAGAGGTGGAGGGGAGGGGGTGGGGGTGAAATCCAGACCAAAAAAAAGGTGTTAATTGGATAGGATAAGGGAAAGGTGAAAATTGATTATGTCTGAGCGAAAGGAGACAAATTGTCATTAAATATGCCCATATGATTGAAATTTTTTTGGCAAACCCTAAAGAGAAATACTGGATGTAATGATAGAGTGCTATCATTACAAGAGAGGGAGTCGGAAGTAGTTTGTTGCAGCTTCTGTTGGATTCTATTGGACTCCACGCAGTCCTGAGTGAGTTCTTTAGCTAATAAAGTATAATTGTTTAAACAGCTTCCATTTGTGGTCGATATTTCCAGTCCAATTTACTCTCCATATTTCTGTTGATAATAACTGATATACGCTCTGTGCACTCCTGGTAGCATGTGATGTTTCTTTTATTGTAATAAAGAAACTTGGGTTCTTTTAAAACAACTATACTTTATTGGCTAAAGAACTCTGCATCTGCAATGGAGACAAAAAGCAAATTATGATGTCAGTGAGAAGCTTGGGGCCACTGGCACAACATGACACAGTGATACTCAGATTCCATTGCTTGGGACAAAAAAAAGGCTATTGTTCTGGAGGAAGTAAATCCAAGATCCAACTGTCAGAACAGAGGATGGTCAAATACTGAAAAGGAATTGAAAAAGCCTGTTGAAAATGCAAGAAACACTGCAGGAACAGACAATGCAGAAGATCCAGCCTGCATAGTAACAGAGCATTTTCTTTTCCTCTGAGACCCCTTGTTGGTTTTATGATATGCCTGCAGGCATTATGTGGAAAACTCAGGTCAAGTGTATTGTGTACTGTAATTTTCTTAGTATATTCATAATTTTTTTTTTGGTACTGCCTGCTGTCCAACTCTGTCCCAGTTTTCCATTGCTTGCTCTCTCCTGCGGTCTGCTGCCCTGGTCTGTCCCAGCGGTCTGCTGCCCACTCCGTCCCACGGCCCACTGTCCCGCCATTCCACTCCCTGCTCTCTGTTAAGCCTAACCCTAACTCCACACCTAACCCTCACCAGAGGACCCCAAAACCCAGCAGCAATAGATATTCACCAAGACAAATGGTTACTTAAACAAATGTTGCTTTAAATTATCTTTAAACATGAAAACAGGATCATACTTTAACATTACTATTAACAACTAACCTAACTTAACCCCCTTCTAATTCTAAGTGTAATTCTATGTAATGTGTGTGTAAGTTTAGAAAAGTTATTTGATTCACAGTCCAATCTCACTTCTCATTTCTCCAAGTTCATTGGTGCAGGCAATTCTTATTCTAAGCACAGAATTTAACATTATAAAGTTCACCAGTAAATGGTTACCGCTCATGAAGGTTCTTGTCACTTTTCAGAGAGAGATTTGTTGTACGCTAGACATCCAACAACTTGAGTGTCTTGCCGAAGAAACTTTCCCCATCAGGGTTCTCCAGATGATAATGTCTTTCTTTCAGGTCACCACAGAGTTCCTTTCAATTTCACTTATTCCAAGTGAAACATTAGGCAGCCAGTCCTCTCTTCTTTCATGAACCACAAGGACTTTGACCAGGCTGAACTAAGCACTCAAAACCCATCATCAAAATGGTGTTTTCTACATGCTTGCCAGCTTGCCCTGTTCCAGTTCCAGTTCCAGTTGCTGCTGCTGACTGTAGCACTGTAGAAGTGATTTGTGTGTGTGTGTCTCTCTCTCTGAGAGAAAGCCTGTTTGACTCTCTGCTTGCAAAACCACATGACCCTTTTAGAGCAGCAAGTTCCCCTCCAGACAGAAGGTGGCTTCAACAGGTTATTTCATCTGTTGCCTTTTTGTAAACAACAATCCATTAATGAAGTCCCTTGGGCACACTCCAAAGCTTTTGCAAAGGCTCTGAGGCCCTGGCATGTCTAGCATTAGCAGAGCTCCAGTATTTCAAATAAGATCTGTTTTAAAGTGTTTGTATGTGACCTATACTAACAAATCTTTCCCAATTTATCTTCCAAAAGCATATCTATATACTCTGTCAAGCATTATAGTTAAATTTGTCAGTATTTTAAAAAAAAACTTTATATTAACTTTAATGGTAAAAACTTTACTTAATTAGCACTTTTTAAATTAAAATCCCCAGAAGTCATAAGAGATCACTCCATTTCCTACAGTATCATTACCTCGAAAATGTACATGAAAATGTTTTCATGGGTGGTGATTTTAGTTTTTGTTGGAATCTGTATTGGATAAGTTATCAAGACATATAGTGAAACCAAAGGCAAGTAAAACATTGTTATTTTTAATGAAAGATTTTAATTTAATTGATATTTGGAGAAGAATGCATCATTAGGAAAGGGATTATTCTTTTTATTCTAGCAGATTTGTTATGTATTCTAGAATTGATTTTTTTTTGCTTTCTGCTCAAAATCAATGAAGAGTGATTGCTGTGGATTATAAACCTAGATTATTATCTGACAATTCTCCTCTTTTAATTAAGTTGGAATTTGCAGAAAACAACATTTAGTTTATAGATGGAGAATGAATTCTTTATTATTGAAGAGACTGTAGTGGCTACTATGGTAGAGCTACTAAAGAAATACAAACATATGTCAGAGTAGTCAACTCAAGACTGGTTTATTGAAGCTTTACAAGTGGATTTTATTCCCTGCCTGTTCCGGGCTCCACGGGGCAGAGCGGGACCTTGTTAAGGGATGGCTGCTGATCTACGACACCAGCAGGTTTAAATTGAGGTTAACATCCCATGCCTTTCAGCAGGGGACCCAGCTGATCAACGTGCCATCTCTTGGCACTCAGTACCGCTAGCATGCCAGCCATTAGGTAAGTCTGTACATTGCACTGATGGTGGCAGTTCACATTAGGGAGTCATTTTACTGAGCAGGAGATATATGGTGTGGTTACTAATTTAAATAATAATAAATCTCCAGATGAAGATGGGTTTCCAGTTGCATTTTATAAAGAATTTAAAGATTTATTGATTTCATTATTTATGAAAGTAATAGAACAAGCTTCTAAACAATATTGTCTTCCAGAAACTTTTTCTATAGTGATAATTATGGTTATTCTTAAAAAAAGATAGGGACCCATTAAAGCCTACTTCTTATAGATCTATATCTTTATTAAATGTAGATCATAAAATTGTTGGAAAAGTATTAGTGAATAGGATTAATGAATATCTTCCTGATTTAATAATATGGATCAGATGGGTTTTGTTAAAAATAGACAAACTTCAGAGAATATAGTAAGGTTATTAAGTATAATTCATTTAGCTCAGAAAAAAAGTAAAATTTAAGTCTTATTGTAGCTTTTGATAGGTTAGTGTTGGATTTTTTTAAAGTGTTAAGTAAATTTGGTTTTGGTATTAACTTTATAAATTGGATTAAGGCCTTATATAGAAGTCCCAAAGCTAAATTGATTACTAATGGACAGATATCTCAATCTTTTAAATTAAATAGATCTAATAGGCAGGGGTGTCCTTTATCACCAGCTTTGTTTGCTTTAGCTATAGAACCACTTGCACAAAAGATTAGAGATGATCAACCATTAAAGGGATTTTAGATAAATCATGTACAACATAAAATTAGTTTATTTGCTGATGATGATATTTAACGAAAGACCGACATGGCCTGTTTCCGCTCTGTAAATGGTTATATGGTTATGGTTAACTCAGCCACAAATATCATTACCAAGATTCCATAGTCATTTGTTGGATTATGGGAAAATTTTGGATTATAAGATAAATTGGGATTAAAGTGAGGTAATGGAACCTGTAAAAGGAGATTATTCAAAATGTAGACAAGCAGTTTGTTTTAAATGGACAGATAAGATTAAATATTTAGGTATACATATTAATACTAATTTGAAAAATGTATATAAATTAAATTATATTCTATTACTTAAAAAGATAGAGGAGGATATAAAGAAATGGATACATTTACCAATTACATTATTTGGGAGAGTTAATGTATTAAAATGAATATTTTTCCACGAATTCAATATTTATTCTGAACTTTGCATATATCTCTACCTTCAGAATTTTTTTCAAGATTTAAATAAGCAAGTTAAGAAATTTCTTTGGAGAGGGAAAATGGCAAGAACGTCATTAGAAAAATTAACAAGAAAATATGAACAAAGATGATTACAACTTCCCAATTTTAAAAATTATTACAGAACAGCATAATTAAGATTATTAGTATTTTGTTCATTAAAATTAAATCTTCATGGGTAGATAATGAACTAAATAAGATAGGAGAAGTTAAACCAGATGAGTTTATTTATACATATGATTTAAAATCTGTCTGGCAAAATTTGTGTAAAGAGGTTATGACAAATACTATTAATGTATGATAAAGATTACTTCATTATAATTTTTTACATCAATTGTATATTACTCAGAAATTTAGATGGAGATCGGATTTATCGGATCAATGTTTTAGATGTGGATTAGAAATTGGAACTTTTCTTCATTCTATGTGGTCTTGCTCAAAGGTCAACCCTTTTTGAATTTCTATTAGTAAATTTTAACAACGGATAACGGGAGTAAATTTTCCTTTAAATCCTGAATTACCTTTGTTAGGAAATTTTGAAAGTGTTACTCCTAAATTATTGTTGTCAGATTCCCAATTAAAGTTTGTTAAGTTGGTTTTAGTAATATCAAGGAACTGTGTCACTCTATCATGGAAATCTGATGTTTCATTAACATTGGATAAGATGGCATGCTGAAATTCAAAGCTATCTTCCATTAGAAAAAATTACACATAATTTAAGGGATAAATATTCTTTATTCTTGCAAATTTGGGGTCCATATGCTAAAATAATGAAATTAAAATTATGATTTTATTTTTTTCTTGATCAGTGAACTTTTCCCTAAAATATAACAACTTTATGATGTTTTTGAGGTCTTTGAGTGCCAACTGACACAATCTGAATTAATTACTTATAATGAAATATCTTATATTTTAGTTTTGGAATTAGATTAGTTTAGGGGGGAGGGTGGGTTAATAGGGTTTTTTGTAGTTCGTAGTTTTTTAGTTTTTAGATTTTATTATTTTAGTTTTTATAAATAGAGTTTCAGCATATATTTGTTAATATTTTATTATGTACTTTTCCTATAACATTCTTAATTTTTGACTTTATATATGTAGAATAAATAAAATATTTTTAAAAAATGAAAAGATCAGATAATCAGGAAGCTGATTGGGCAATAGAGATTAATTGATCCAGGGAATTTGTGACACAGGGTGGTATTATTTCACTTCAACTCAGCAGTCAAGAGAGATGGTACTTTTTGACTGCAATTCCACACAGTACATGCAGAAGTGAGTAGGAAATTTACAACTAACTAGTTTTTTGTTATTACAGCCTTATCCACTGGTTATGTCACTTTCAGGAAATTATGCATCTGAATTCTGAGATCCCTCTGTACTATTGCAATCCTCAGTACCCTACTCTTTGCTGTGAATGTCCTATCATGGTTTGTCCTTCAAAATGCAACACCTCACGTGGTATGTAGGTTGGCACAGTTCATGTAGTGGTTAGCCCAATGTTGTAACCTAGCGACCTAGGTTTGAATCCTGTGCTGTTTGTGAGGAGTTTGTATGTTCTCCCCATGTCTGTGTGGATTTCCTCCAGGTACTCTGGTTTCCTCCCACCTTTCAAAATAAAAGTACATGGGGTATAGGTGTAATTGAACAGCATAGGCTTGTGGACCAAAATGGCCTCCTACTGATCCAATTTACAACATTATTGATCCAGATTATTGATATAGATGACAAACAACAATGGACTCATGTCGATCTGAGAGGTACACCACTAGTCACAGGCTTCCAGTCAGAGAGGCAATCATCCACTAACATTCTCTGGATTCTCCCATAAACTCAATGTTGAATCTATTTTACTACCTCACCATGAACATCGAGTGAATGAACCTTCTTGATTAACCTCTCGTGGGATTTTGTCAAATCCATGTAGATAACATCCATAGCCTTTTCTTCATTAACTTTCCTCAAAAACCTCCATAAGGTTTGTTAAACATAACCTACCAAGCCATGAAAGACCCCAACAATGAAGATGCTGTTTACATCCGGTACCGCACGGATGGCAGTCTCTTCAATCTGAGGCGCCTGCAAGCTCACACCAAGACACAAGAGAAACTTGTCCGTGAACTACTCTTTGCAGACGATGCCGCTTTAGTTGCCCATTCAGAGCCAGCTCTTCAGCGCTTGACGTCCTGCTTTGCGGAAACTGCCAAAATGTTTGGCCTGGAAGTCAGCTTGAAGAAAACTGAGGTCCTCCATCAGCCAGCTCCCCACCATGACTACCAGCCCCCCCACATCTCCATCGGGCACACAAAACTCAAAACGGTCAACCAGTTTATCTATCTCGGCTGCACCATTTCATCAGATGCAAGGATCGACAATGAGATAGACAACAGAATCGCCAAGGTAAATATCGCCTTTGGAAGACTACACAAAAGAGTCTGGAAAAACAACCAACTGAAAAACCTCACAAAGATAAGCGTATACAGAGCCGTTGTCATACCCACACTCCTGTTCGGCTCCGAATCATGGGTCCTCTACCGGCATCACCTACGGCTCCTAGAACGCTTCCACCAGCGTTGTCTCCACTCCATCCTCAACATCCATTGGAGCGCTTTCATCCCTAACGTCGAAGTACTCGAGATGGCAGAGGTCGACAGCATCGAGTCCACGCTGCTGAAGATCCAGCTGCGCTGGATGGGTCACGTCTCCAGAATGGAGGACCATCGCCTTCCCAAGATCGTGTTATATGGCGAGCTCTCCACTGGCCACCGTGACAGAGGTGCACCAAAGGAAAGGTACAAGGACTGCCTAAAGAAATCTCTTGGTGCCTGCCACATTGACCACCGCCAGTGGGCTGATATCGCCTCAAACCGTGCATCTTGGCGCCTCACAGTTTGGCGGGCAGCAACCTCCTTTGAAGAAGACCGCAGAGCCCACCTCACTGACAAAAGGCAAAGGAGGAAAAACCCAACACCCAACCCCAACCAACCAATTTTCCCCTGCAGCCGCTGCAACCGTGTCTGCCTGTCCCGCATCGGACTTGTCAGCCACAAACGAGCCTGCAGCTGACGTGGACTTTTACCCCCTCCATAAATCTTCGTCCGCGAAGCCAAGCCAAAGAAGACATACAATCCTATGTTGACTATCCATTATCAAAGTCTGACTACCCAAAACATTGTATATCCGATCCCTTAGAATGCTTTCCAATAACTTACGAGTGATGTTAGGCTCACTGGCCTATAATTTCCTGGGCTATTTTTAGAGCATTTTTTATTTAATGAAACAATATGAGCTACCCTCCATTCCTCTGGCACCTGACCTGTGATGAAGGACTTTAAATATATCTGTCAGGGACCCTGCAATTTCGGGAGGAACCTTTCTCAATATCTAAGGGAATTTCTTGTCAGGCATTGGGAGGTGACAGTGTGGAATGAGCTGCCAGTAGAGGTGGTGGATGTGAGTTCGATGACCAATTTAAGGAAGATTTGGATAGGTACATGGATGAGAGGGCTATTGAGGGATATATTTCAGGTGCAAATCGATAAGTTGAGGCATGAAAATAGTTCAGCATTGACGAGATGGGCCAAGGGGCATGTTTCTTTGCTCTAGTATTCTATTGGTCTATCTTTCAGATATTTCAAAATACATCAGTTCTTTTTTAATTTTTAAAATCTTATAGATATTTCAGCTCTGACCAGAAATCATTTTCATTCAGTATATGCGGTATGTTCCAAGCCTTATTTTTTACTTAATGAAGTGCTTAATTATTAGTTAGAACTTATCCTTCCAGTCTTACTGATTATGCACTGTCTTTCTGCATCTTTTCTTCACTAATGGTGAATGCCAATGATCCTATTGAACTGATGTTTGACAGTAACTGAGGTTAGAAGAGGAAAATTCTGATCAGTGAGATCACTACATCTTTGTAGGTGAATTTCTTGAAGGTCAGTAACAATCTTCACTTCACTGCTGACTGGAAAATCCAAGCCAATAATGAAACACAATCTTAACTCATCTTTTCCTTTTATTCAAAACTGTCAAGTGCTCATTTAATGTAAAAGTCATCAGCTGGATTAAAGAAGTACAATAATTGCAATGTCAAAGTGATTAATAGTTGGGTAAAAATGTCACTGTATTGTTAAATGCTTGACCAGTTTTATAATAAACTTTTAGCCCTATTTAAAATGAATTATGTATTACTTTATTGTAAAAGAATTTAGTATTAGCAACTATCCTGTAATCGAGTCCCTAAACAGTTCCCAACAGAGTGGAATACAGAAGTAGGAAGATATGATAAAATTATATAAATCATTAGTTAGGCCACAGCTGGAGAGTGTGTGCAGTTCTTGTTGCCACACTACATGAAGGATGTATGCATTGCAAAGGGTGCAGAGGTGATTCCATGCGATGGAGTATTTCAGCTATGGTGAGAGATGAGATAGGGGGCATTTGTTTTTATTGAAGAAGGCTGAAACAAATATACAAAGTTATGAAGGTCATGCATAGTGTAAATAATGAGAAACGTTTCCCCTAAGTACATGAGAAGGAAATCAAAAGAGCAAAGGACATGAGCTGGGTCTGAAAGTATATTAAGAGCATATGAGAGGATCTAGTCACATTAAAGATCACCCTGTCTGTTTTTGTGTAGAGCCAAAGAGATGGGTGAGATTTTTCATAATTTCTTATCATGAACCTAATTAATTGCAGAAAACAAATTGTGATGTCCTGGACCATATATGAAGCTCCAGGGAGGAGACATAGAACAATACAGTACAGTACAGACCCTTCAGCCCTCGATGTACCAACCCATATATTTCTTTCTAAAAACCTTCTATAACCTTCTATTTTTCTTTCATCCATATGTTTGTCTAAGAGTCACTTAAATGGCCCCAACATTTTAACTTCTTCCACCATCTCTAGCCAGGCATTCCAGGCACCCACAACTCTCTGTGTTTAAAAAAAAACCTTAACCCTGTTGCCTCTCCTAAACTTCCCTCCCTTTGTATATGTCCTCTGGTGTTTGCTGATCCTGCCCTGGAAAACAGGTGCTTGCTATCCACCATATGCCTGCCTTTCATAATCTTGTAGACCTCTATCATTTCTCCTCTCATTCTTCTTGCTCTAAAGAGAAAAGTCTCAGCTCTGCTAACTTTGCCAATCCAGGCAACATCCTGGTAAATCTTCTCTGCACCCTCTCCATAGCTTCCACATCCTTCCTATAATGCGGTGACCAGAACTGAACACAATTCTCTAAGTGTGGTCTTACCAAAGATTTGTAGAGTTGTAACATGACCTCTCCACTGCTGAATTCAATTCTCCCATTAATGTTTTCTGCCATCCCATAGACCTTCTTAACTATCCTATCAACCTGTGCGGTGACCTTGAGGGATGTATGGATTTGAACCCCAAGGTCCCTCTGTTCACCCACAATCTTAAGTAACCGACCATTAATACTGTACTCAGCTTTTTGGTTAGTCCTTCCAAAATGCATCACCTCACATTTATCCAGATTGACCTCCATCTGCCACTTTTATGCCCAACTCTGTATCCTATCTATATCCTCTTATAATATTCTACAACATTCAGCTCTATACACAACTCATCCCACCTTCGTATCTTCCGCAAAATTACTGACCCATCCTTCCACCTCTTCATCCAGGTCATTTATAAAAATCACAAAGAGCGGGGTCGCAGAACAGATCCTTGCGGCACTCTACTTGTCACCAATCTCCAGGCAGAATGCTTTCCTTCCACTACTACTCTTTTCTTTCTTCCTGCAAGCCATTTTTTATCCACACACCCAAGGTTTCACAGATCCCATGCCTCATGACTTTCTGGATGAGTCTCTCATGGGGGACTTTGTCAAATGCCTTTCTAAAATCCATGTAGACCACATCTACCATTGGTTACCTCCTCAAAAAACTCAATTAGACTCATGAGGCACGACCTTCCCTTCACACAGCCATGCTGACTATCCTTGAGTAGACTGTACTTATCCAAATGCTCATAGATCCCATCCTTAAGAATTGTCTTCATTAGTTTGCATACCACTGATTTAAGACTCACTGGTCTATAATTCCCAAGATTCTCCAATCCTCTGGCACCTGCAGCCAAAGAGGATTCAAAGATCATAGCTACTGCCCAAGCTACTTCTCTCATTTTCCCAGAGCAACCTGTGGTATATCGCATCTGGCCATAGGGAATTATCAATCTTGATGTTTTTAAGAAGATTCAACTCTTCCTCTTTCTTAATCTTCTTCCTGTCTACCATATACTTCTCATGAGCTTTTCCTGTTTCATGCTTCCTATATTTATTGTATGCTTCCTTCTTCCTCTTGACTAGTTTCCTGACCCGTTTTCTCAGTCACAGTTCCATTTTTCTACCATATCCATATTTTCCTTGTCCCAGTGTGTCAAACCTATTTTGAACCCTGCACAAATGGTCCCTAAACTTCCTCCACATTACTTCTGTGCTTTCACCCTTAAACATCTGTTTGCAATTTACCCTTGCTAGTTTCTGCCTCATCCCTTCATAATTAGCCCATCCCCAGTTAAGCACTTTCCCAGTTTGACTTTTTTTAATCCTTTTCCATAGATATGTTGAATCTAAGGGAGTTGTGGTCACTCTCACCAAAATGTTCCCCCACCGTGAGATCTGCCACCTGACCAGGTTCATTCTCCAGAACCAGATCCAGTATGGCTTCTCCTCTAGTTGACCAGTCCACATAATATGACAAGAATCCTTGTACATATTTAACAAATTCAGCCCCATCTATCCCTCTGGCAGTCAGTAGGTGCCAGTCAATATTATGGAAGTTTAAATCACCCATAACTACAACCAGTATTTCCCATACCATTCCAAACTCTGCCTGCTTATCTGCTCCTCGGTGTCCTGAGGGCTATTTGGGGGCTTATATCCCAGCACAGTGATAGCTCCCTTCCTATTTCTGACTTCATCCAAGACGTTGATGGCCCTGGAGCTCATTACAGTGGCCAGATTTGCAGACCTTGTGGGAAGTAAACCATTTGAAGTAGGGCTCAGGCCTGAAATGTCAGTAATAGGGCAGCACAGTTAGGATAGCAGTCAGAGCAACCCTGTTACTGCGCCAGCAATCTGAACTGGGGTTCGAATCCTGTGTAGTTTGTAAGGAGTTTGTACATTCTCCCTGTGTCTGTGTGAATTTTCTTTGGGGGCTCAGGTTTCCTTCCTCCGTTCAAAAATGTACCATGGGTTGTAGGTCAATTGTATGGTACTGGGTGGCCTAAAAGCCCTGTTACCATGCAGTATTTCTAACTTTCTTTACCTCCTATGGATGCTGCTAGACCAGCTAAGTCACTCCAGCATTTCTGTGTGTTTTTACTACAATCACAGCATCTGCAGACTCTTGTGTTTCACAAGAAATTGCAGAGGGTCCTGCCAATATATTTGCATCATTTTGGCCTAAGGTGAAGTGCCAGAAAACTGTAGAGTGGCAAATATTGTGCTGTTATTTAAAAAGGGCATCAAGGAAAGCCCACGGAACTGACATCAGTAGTGGAAATGTTGCTGTGGGGATTCTGAGGGATAGGATCTACCAACAATTGGATATGCAGGGATGGATTAGACGAAGACGGCATGAATTTATGCCTGGGAAATTGTCTCAACAACCTGAAAGAGTTTTCTTGAAGAGGTGTTCAAGAGGATTGTTGAAGGCAGAGCAGTGAAGATTACATTAATGGTGTTTAGCGATGTCTTTGAAAGAATGACGCTATAGTCTGGAAGGATAGATCCTGTGGGATCCAAGGTGAGCTGGCAATTGGATTCAAAATTGGCTTGGTGAAAGGAGTCAGAGGGTAGAAGTACAAGATTGGTTTTCTGATTGAAGGACTATGACCAGTGGTGCGCACAGAAATCAGTGCTGGGTCCACTGTTGTTTGTTATCTGTATTAATAATTTGACAATATAGTTAATATGATTCTTTGGCTTGGCTTCGCGGACGAAGATTTATGGAGGGGTAAATGTCCACGTCAGCTGCAGGCTCGTTTGTGGCTGACAAGTCCGATGCGGGACAGGCAGACACAGTTGCAGCGGTTGCAGGGGAAAATTGGTTGGTTGGGGATGGGTGTTGGGTATTTCCTCCTTTGTCTTTTGTCAGTGAGGTGGGCTCTGCGGTCTTCTTCAAAGGAGGTTGCTGCCCGCCGAACTGTGAGGCGCCAAGATGCACGGTTTGAGGTGATAGTACATTTGCAAATGACATCAACTTTATAGTATGGCGAACAGTGAGGAAGACTATCTAAGATTACTACAAGACTGAGATAAACTGGAAAAATATGCTGAGAAATGGAAGATGGAATTTAACTGAACAAGTCAGAGATGTTACACATCGGTAAGTCAAATCAGGGCAGGTCTCACACAAAAATTATGGAGCGCAATTATGGAGCGGTGGACAGTGTTGTAGAACAGAGAAACCTCGTAAGACAGGTGCATAGTTCCTGAAACTGATGAAGAAGGTATTCATTGGGCAGGTTATTGAGCACAAAAGCTGGGAACTTGTGATACAGTTGTCCATATTGGTGAGACCACATTTAGAGTATTGTTAATTTTAATTTTTTTTAAATTTAAATTTTAAACATACAGTACAGTAACAGGCCTTGTCAGCCCATGAGTCCATGCTGCCCAATTACACCAATTCACTTGGTACATTTCAAAAAATTGGAGGAAACCGGAGCCACCAGGGAAAACCCATGCAGAAATGTGGAGAATATACAAACTCCTTACAGATAGTGTGGGATTTGAACCCTGATTCCGATGACTGGTGCTGTAAAAGTGTTGCACTAACCTCTACTCTAACTGTGCCGCCCTTTTGTGTGGAGTTCTGATCACTTAGTTTATCATACTTGTATTTTTTACAGCATGGTAAAAATTGATTCCAGCCATTTAAATCCATGCCACTCAATTACATCCAAATTAATCTGCAACCCCGTACATTTTTGTAGGGTGGTAAGAAACCAGTGGACCTGGGGAAAACCAACATAGATGTGGGAAGAACGTACAGGCTCCTTACAGACAGCACCAGATTTAGACCCAGTTCATTGGCACTGTAATAACATCGCACTAACTGCTACGCTAACTGTACCACTAATAAATTGGAAGGATTGCAGAGGAGATTCAACAAGACTGTAGGGGTTAAATTATAGGGAGAGTTTGGATTCCCCAGAGCAAAGGAGGCTAAGGGAAGACTTTGGAGAGTTATCTGCAATCATTGATGATGTGAATACTCACATTTTATTCCATTTCTTCTTTTGAGGGTATAGATTTAAGGTGAAAGGGGAGATGAGATTTAAGAGGGATCTGTTAGGGCCAACCTTTTCACTCAAAGAATAGTCCATATCTGGATTGAGTTGCCAGAAGAAGCAAGTACTATCACCAGGTTAGGAAGATATTTGGACAGATATACGGATAGGAAGGGCTAAGAAGGATATGGACCAAATGTAGGTGAATAGGACTCGCCAAGAATGCCAACTTGGCCAGCATTGATGAGTTGGGACAAGAGGCCTCTTCTGTGCTATATGACTCAATGGCTGTCAGACTTTGACTCTAGGTGTCTATGATCAGCAAACTTCATTTTAAGTCAGTGTATATGAGGATTTTTTTCAACACAGGTTTATTGAAATTTGGAATGGATTGCTTGAGGTTTGGAAGGATGTAGGTATTTTTTCAACATTTAAATATTCAGATGAGCACGTGAAACACCATGCAATAGAAGGCAATGGATCGAGTGCTGGAAAACTGAAAAATGGTATATCTGGCACTTTGCAGCAACTCACCCATATTGACCAAGTTGCCTATGTAAGCATGTCCCACTTGCCTGCATTGTTCCTACATCCTTATCCATATATTGTCTCTTAAATATTGTGATTGTACCCTCTGTGTGAAAAAGATGCTCCTTAGATCCCATTTAAATCTGTCTCGCCTCACCTTACATTGTACCTCCTAGTTTTAGACCTCTCTCCTGGGGAAAAGACCATAACTGTCTATCCTTTCATGATTTTATATACTTGTGTCAGATCACCCTTCAGCTTCCACACACTTATCCACTCTCTCTTTATAACTCAAGCCCTTAAGACCTCGTAACATTCTGACTCTTTCCAGTTTAATGATAGTTGGGAAACCAGAATTTTCTTTGCTCAGAAGGCAGTGAGTCTTGGAATTCTCTATCCTGAAGTTTATTAAATACATTAAAAACTAAGAATAATAGATTTATGGGAATAGTGCAGAAAATTATGTTGCAGTAGAAGGTCAGCTTTGATTTTGTTGATCTACACCTGTTCCTATTTCTTTTGTTCTTAAATTTGACAAAGGAAAAGCGACGAAAGTCAGAAAAAAATGCGTTCAATAGGCCAGGGATTATTTTATCTAGAATTTCCTTTGTTTATCTGTTGTGTTATGATGTATCAGCTGTTATGGTGCAGAAGGCTACATATTCCCAATGTAATCTTAAACAGAAGCTATGATGATCAGAGGTCACCACCTGCTTAAAAAGGACTTCTATTATTCTGATACCAAAGGTAACCTGCCTCAATAACTGTCAGCCACTGGTACTTACATCTACTGTGATGAAGTGCTTGAAAGGTTGGTTGTGGAGCAGATCATTTCCTGTCTCAGGACAGACCTGGATCTACTTCAATTCACCCATTGTTACAACAGGTCAATGGCAGACACCATCACACTGTCTCTTCTCTCTGTGTTAGATCACCTAGATGTCAAGAACACTTGCACCAGACTGTTGTTCATTGACTATAGCTTGGTGTTCAATTCCATCATATCAGCAAAATTAATGACCAAGCTAAGGGATCTGGGACTCTGTTTGTCCTCTGCAACTGGATCCTTGACTTTCTCATTTGCAGGTTGACAATATCATCTCCTCCTCACTGACCATTAACACAGGAGTGCCCCAAGACTGTGTGCTTCATCCTTTGTGCAGTTCCCTGTACACTCATGACTGCTTAGGCATTGGTTCTAATGCAATGGATAAATTTGCTAATGACACTACCATTTTTGGATGAATAACATAATGATGTCAGAATATAGGATAGAGATTGAGAATCTGGTTGGGTGGTGCCAGAACAGCAATCTTGCTTTCAATATCACTAAGATCAAGGAAATCATTGCTGATTTTAGGAATAGGCCACCAAGGGACCAGGAACCTGACTACATTAATAGCATGGGGATAGAGAGGGTTAGTTTATTTAAGTTCCTGGGAGTCCATATTTCAGACAAACTCTCTTGGAGCCAGCACATCAAGGCAATTGTGAAGAAGGTACGTCAATGCCTACACTTCCTAAGAATTCTGAGGAGATTTGGCGTGCCATCAAATATTCTATCAAACTTCAACACATGCATTGTGGAAAATAGAGTGACTGGTTGTATCACAGCCTGATTTAGAAATCTGAGTGCCCAGGAATGCAGAAACCTGCAGAAAGTAGTAAACCTATCCAGATCCCTCACAGACTCTGACCTTCTACCCATTGCAGACTACTATGTGAGGTGCTGCATCAAGGGGGCAGCCAAATTCATTAAGGATCCTCGTCACCCAGGTCACAATCTCTTCTCACTGCTCCCTTTGGGCAGAAGATACAAAGGCCTGAGGTTCAAAAAGTTTCTCACCAACAGCCATCAGACATTTGATGTTGCCCTACTACACTAATCATGGACTGTTCTGACACCACAGAAGGATTGTCTGCACTATTGTAATCTCACTTTTTTTCATGCACAATGGTAATTGTGAATGTTTCTTATGCATCTATCTTTTGTATTTTTTAAATTTAATATATACTATTGTAGTTGATTTTATTTTGCTTTTTAAAAAGTATCTGTTCGACTGTGGCAAGTAAGAATTTTGATGTGTGTATACATCGTAGAATGTCTATGGCAATAAACTCAGTATCAGTATAAAATCTGTGGCAGCGTGACCCCCTTTCATTTATTGATAAAGAATTGGTTCCTCTGTGTCATATCATATTGGTAGGATTTTCAGCATATGAGGAACATTTGATGGCTTCTGGCATGTGCCCATTAGAATTTAGGCTGAGGGGGATCTCACTGAAACATTTGGAACGTTGAAAGGCATGGATAGAGTAGATGTAGAAAGGTCGTTTCCCATGTTGGGAGAGTCTAGGACAAGAGGGCACAACTACACGATTGGAGGAGGTCCACTTAGAACAGAGATATGGAGAAGTTTATTTAGTCAGAAGGCGGTGAATCAGGTGGTTTTGGAGGCCAAGTCATAAGGTGTATTTAAGGCAGAGATTTTAGGTTCTTGATTAGCCAGTGCATTCAAAGGTTGTGGGGAGAAGGCGGCAGTGGGGCTGTGGGAAAATGGATGAGCACGTGATGAACCTATTGGATTCCATGTCCCTGTTTTCAAGGACTACCAACAAGTGCATATCCTCCATATCCTGGTTTTCAGGGACTGGTTTTATACTCAACCACCAGATAGTTTGTACTTGTATTCGATTTGTAGTTTACCCATGGAACCAATCCAGAGAGTATATTATGAAAGTTTAAAAATGGCCAGAATCCAAAGTGTTAAATGGTGGACTTGATGGGCTGAATAGCCTATTTCTGCTCATATGTTTTATGGTCTTAGTGTTACTTCTGCAAAGCTATTCTGAGATCATAACAAAAGTGGGGAGCCCATACCAGTCAATTCTTGCTGGGATCAGGAGATCAGAGAGTTATGTACATCTTCTCCATTGTTCTTGATCATGAGCCTGTCCTTCACCAAAATATGGCCCCTGCTTTCCCATATCATGATTATAATCCAATTGCCGATGCATGATGCCAACACCATCTACCCATACCCACCCCTATCCAAAATTAATTAACACTTCACAGGCATTATATCAATGGTATAAGTGCATTTCTGTCATAATTTGAATTGTGTCAGTCAGTCCCTTTAATGACCATATCACCCTTGTGAGAGTTAACTCAAGCTGCTTTATGACCTGAATTGATTAACAATGATTTTCCTGCAACCTCACCTTTGGAACTTAAATCATTAAGATGTTTTATTTCACTGTAATGTAAGGAGGTTTTTAATTCAAGCAATATAACTAACCTTTGCATCATAATATAAAATAAAAGGATGCCGAAAATACTGTTGCATGGCACCTTATTCTCATTCAAGTCACCACACGAAACTATTTCATTGGGAAATTATTATTGTGGAAAATTAGTGTCTCATATTATAGCTAATGTTTTTTTTCCAGATCTATATACCAATGAATAAAAGCTTGTGTGTAATTGCATCTAAGGAAGTACAGTGTTCATTTCAGCACCATTTTCAGAATTTTCAATTTCCTTGCTTGTGGAGACAGTCGGCCATTCTGGGAGAGAAAAGCCTGCTTCAACTTTACTTAAATACATCCTGGTTGATTAGGTCCAACCTGTGAGCAATGTTGCAAATCTACCTCAGACGCATCTTTTAAAACGCATACATTTTCATGGAGTTGGCTTTATCTTGGGCCCTATCATCCTTTTCCCCAATCATTGGTCCCACTGTCTTTGGTTGTGAACCTGCCCTTCCTGACTTAAATTTGACATTGCCTCTCCCCACACCCTGATTGTTATGCCAACACCAGGTAATCACCCAATATCTAGCTACCCTTCTGAACTAAACACAATTTAACTCTTTTGCTCTATGCACTCCTCTGTTGTGGGTATAGAGTACAAGGAAAAATCCTTTCATCCCATAAAGTGTGAAAGGTTTGACCTCGGGCAGTGCAGCCCTGCGCCTCCTGCTATATTTTAGTTTTGCAGTAATGGGTCTTTGAAGACAATGTTGGCCCGCTTCATGCCATCCATCTAACATACTGTACACTTTAGGGCACCAAGTTTTCTGATATAAAGAAGCTACCTTATTAATTAGCAATATTAAATGTGTTACACATCGGTGGCAGTGTGCTGTACTTTGGAAAGTGTACACAATTTATTGTTTCACTAACACTTTATGCCCGCTGACCAGGGATAAATTTGAAGGCAGGTAACTTTTATTTTTACCTCCATGTTAGTGTCAACAAGCTCCTCTTTCAAAATTCTGGCCATACAATATTTAGCTTCAAATCAAATTTCTGTGTTCGAGTCTTTATTCATCTTTTTATCTTGTTGCTCCTCTTCAAATATTTTCCAAAATGTTGCTTTTTTTTATTCCTGAGAGGATCTAATGAATTGTATGCTCATTAGTCCATGACGAATCTATAACTAACACCACAAAATTTGACAGTGGAACAATGGGCAAATGATTCCTAAAATACAATAGAGCATTGTGGGTTGCTTGTTGTTTTGGGTGGTCTATTTCAATACCTAGTTCATCAGCATTTAAGCATTTTACTTCTGCCTTTGCTTTTTATTCAATTTTTCATTTTTGTATTTTGCTTTAAAATCCAACATCTAACTCCAGTATTTTTAAAAATGTTTTCTGTTGAAAGAACTTTACATTTTGAAAGGCAAAATTGTTAATTGTGAATTATGAAACTGACCACCTTTACAGGTACAGATCAATGAATTAACATCTGTCAAGTGGCATAATCAGATCTGTGAAGCATTAATCTAGAGGAAATACACCACAAAACAATTTTGATTTTAATTGGCACGAACAGAATTTCATGTGTTGCAGATTTCAGCAGGGATTTTATCTGAAGGTTGCACCTGGCAATTGGAGTCAAGTGACTCAGGCAGTTGGAGTTGAAATGCTCAGATCAGCAGGAAGCTGATTGGGCAATAGAGATCAAGTGATCTTGTGACACAGGTAGTATTAATTCCCTTCAACTCAGCAGTCCAGGGAGTTAGTACTATTGACTGGAGTTCCACACAGTACATGCAGCAGTGAGTAGAAAATTTACAACTAATTAGTTTTTTTTATTCTGCACATGAATAGAAATGGAAAAACTTATGATTCATAAATGTAAAAATGTCATGAATTTATGTGCTATCAATATCATTAAAATTATTTTCAGAATGAATTCTAAGAATTTGTAGAAAGAAACCCATCCAAATTTGCTGTGATAGTTTGTCAGACATGGAAAATCAGGCCTTTAAAAGAAGGTGCAACTCTTGGCAATAAATTCAAACACTAAATGTTACTTCTCCTGCAATGTGGAACCTTTTCTGAAATTAATTACAGTAATTATCTCAGAATAATTACATATCACTGTGGAAATTCAACTGAGTTTTTCTGACCTGATTCACCAATGTGTTCCTGGAACTTTCTCACATCAGTCCTGTATGAAATGATATAATTTCCCTTGAAATTGGGGTGTGATAATGGAACCTGGATGAAGTTGTCCTAATTGGTATTACTGAGATGAGAGTGCTGAATTGAGACTCTTGCATATCCTTACTACTTTCATCAATCTGGCCCCACCATGGCACTTCTCCCAGACCCTATATTTTTCTCCTGGTCTCTATTTCTCTAGTTTACAGGGTTCATAGGTTAATTAGTTCACATTGGTGAAGAAGGCAAAAGCAATGTTGGCATTTATATCCAGAAGAATAAGATATAAGAGCAGGGAGTTAAATGTTGAGGCTTTATAAGGCACCGGTGAGGCCACACCAGAGTGGTACACAGTTTTGGACTCTTTATTTAAGAAAAGATGTGCTGGTATTGGAGAGGGTTCAGAGAAGATTCACAAGAGTGATTCCTGGAATTAAGGGATTACCATATGAAAATCATTTGACAGCTCTTGAATTGTTCTACTTGGGAGTTCAGAAGAATGAAGGGGGACCTCATGGAAGCATTTTGAAAGTTGAAATGCCTGGACAGAGCAGATGTGGCAAAGTAGGAGAGTCTAGGTCAAGTGGGCACAACTTCATGATTGAAGGATGTCCATTTAAAACAGATGCAGAGGAATTTTTTTACCCAGAGAGTGGTGAACATCTGGAATTTGATACCATGGCCAGCAGTGGAAGCTAGGTCATTAAGGCAAAAATTGATAGGTATCTGAATAGTCAGAGTATCAAATGTTATGGGGAGAAGGCAGCAGAGTGGACCTGAGTGGGAGAATGGATCAGTTCATGATGGAATGGCAGAGCAGACATGACAGACCCAATGGCCTACCTGCTCCTATATCTTAAGGTCTTATGGACTAAGTCTTTGACAAGGTGGAGGAAATGGGAGCACCTGAAGGAAAGCCACATAGACACAAGGAAAAAGTACAAACTCCTTACAGATAGTGGTGGATTTAAATCCGGGTCACTGGCACTGTAAAAGTGTTGTGTCAACCACGCCATTCGCTTCATGAAATTTCAGATTTCACTTATCCCTGCAAATATGCACCTCATCAAGACATACTTTTTGATTCTCTGACCTTGACCATTCTATTTAATAAACTTCATCATCCCTTGTATATTTCATGACATCCCCAATGTACTCCAGTCTACCCCATCACTTTATTTTCTCTGTCCCTCTTCCTTTCTTTGCATTCAAATTTTGTTTTGGTTCTAACCTTTTCCAGTTATGATGAAAGATTGGCATTGTCCACAGTTACAATGTACCTTGCTAATTTTTGCCCTTTTTTTTATTTTCTATTCCTACTTAGTTTCTTACTTTCATTGAGTAAATTGAATCAGAATTACTGCTGACATGTATATTTTTGGATTCTGTCTGCATCTTGAACCACTGGTGAAATGCTATTGGGCCGATTTCTAGGATTTAGACTGAGTGTTGATGGAGAATCATTCTGTCTGCAGGGAATTGAAATGGGCCCAGTGTCTCTGGGATGTGCACTTTGATGAGTTCCATCACCAGATGCTCAAAACATTTCATAAAGGAGAGTGCCATAGGGTGGGAGTCATTGAACCCTTTTACTGTCGCCCTCTTTGGTACCGGGATAATGGTGGCTACCTTGAAACCTACGGTGATGATCAATGCTGCAATGACATGTTTTTTTTTAATTTTTATTTTTCACACTATGAACCATACTGACCAAAATACACACAAACACTTCCCTCTTGAATATACACAGTGTAATTTTCTCCCCTTCCCCCCCTCCCTTCCCTCCCTCCTTCAGCCCCCCACCCAATCAACGTTCAACATATATGATACATTAAACCCATTAAACAATATCATCACACAATGAAAATAAACAAGAAATTTGTGTCATCTACATTTACATACTGGGTCAGTTCATTTAGTCTTCTCCTTCTGTCATTTTAGGTGGTGGAGGTCCGCGGTAGGACTTCTCTTTTGTGTTCCATGTATGGTTCCCAAATTTGTTCAGCTGCAATGATGTGTTGAAGATCTCTGTAAGGACCTTCATCAGTTGGTCTGTGCCTTCAGTACATGGCTGGGTATGTTGTCTGGTCCCACTACCTTTTGTGGGTTCACTTTGGATGGGGTTCTCATCACCTTGGCAAATAAAAGATCTCATTCATCAGGAGGAGATGAAGGTTTCTTTGGTGTCAGCCTGCTGTTCTTGTTGAACCATGTTGTGGTGTGCTGTTAGCAAGAATCAGACACACACAAGGTAAGACTACAACAGTCCACAAAGAATTCCACAGAGCCAGGCTGGCTGTGGCAACAGCAACTCTGAGTGAGGCCTCGGGAGGCGGTGCAGGCTTATATCCTGGAGGGTGATTGACATCTGACCGGGTGGGGCTTGATCCATTCAGGCCAACTGATTGACAGCCAGCCAGGAGTTGTCCTGTCCCCTTACACTCCTGCATGTACAGAGGTTGCACCCTGCAGTAGGCCGGTGGTGTATCACCATACAAATGTAGATGATTTTCAGTCTGTCTGGAAGGGAGAGGTTATTGTCATTGACTTGAAAGGTTGTCTTATGGTCTGTTATAGTTTTAATCTCTTGTCACATGTGCCTCTTGTCTCTGGTGTCACACAGCTGACTATCTCCCTTTCAGATTCCATGGGAAAGTTTAGCCCTGGCTGATCTTCATGCCATCTTGTCTCCTGTACTGAAGGCAGCATCACGAGAACCATGAATTCTGGTTGGCCCTGATCGTGTACTGTTTGATCTCCATGACATTCTCAATGTACTTGCTCATGTAGCCAGTCACTGAACTTGGATGTTTACATGATCCTTGTTGGTGGCTGCCTCAGTGAAACCACTTCAGTCCATTGTCACAAGGCAGTCCTATAGTGCTGCTGTGGCACCCACACCCCAGCACCCTGGCCATGTCCTGATCTCCCTGAAAACTGGCTTTGTTCATTTTGCCAATGATCTGAATGCCGAGTTAGCAGGATGGATATCTTATCTGTGTAACTAAGGTGAGGGGCAGCCTTGAATGCACCAGGTGCGTTGGTGTACCCCTTATCTAGAGTGTCCACTCCTCTGGAGGTGAAGTGAACATGCTGATGAAACTGTGATAGAACAGTTCTCAGGTTGGTGTGCTTGAACTTGCCAACTACAAACATGGCTCCATCAGGGCTTCACAGATGGCACCATAAAGTTCCGTTTTTGCTATTTGAGTGGTATTGGATGATTGCCTCTCTGACTGGAGACCTGTGATTAATGGCGTACCTCAAAGAACGGTGCTGGGTTCATTGTTGTTGGTCATCTATTTCAATGATCTAGATGATAATGTGGGAAAATGAATCATCAACTTAGCAGAAGACACTAAAATTGGAGGTGTAGTGGACAACACTGAAGGCTTTCAAAGCTTGCAGAGGGATCTGGCCAGCTGGAAAAATGTGCTGCAAAATAGAAAATGGAATTTAATGCACAAAATTGTGAGGAGCTGCATTTTGGAAAGACGAACATGGTGGGACATACATGGTAAATGGTAGTGCCCTGAGGAGTGAGGTAGAATAGAGGGATCTGGGTTGTAAAGAGCCCTTTTGGCACAATGGCCTACATAAATCAAAGTATTGAGTATAATAATTGGGATGTGATGGTAAAGTTTTGAGACATTGGTGAGGCCAAATTTGGAGAACTGTGTGCAGTTCTCGTCATCTAACTACAGGAAAGATATCAATAAAATTGAAAAAGTGCAGAGAAGACTCACTAAGATGTAGCTGGAACTTGAAGAACTGACTTATAGAGAAAGATTAAACAGGTTAGGACTTTATTCCATGCAGCATAGAAGCATGAAGGGAGATTTGATGGAGATTTATAAAACTATGATGGAGATAGAAAGAGTAAATATTCCTGTAAGGGTAGGTGAGATACAAACAAGAGGACATGGGTTAAGGCCGAAATGGGGGAAATATTAGGGGTAATTTCTTCACGCAGAGAGTGGTGGGAGTCTGAAATAAGCTGCCAACTGAAGTGGTGAATGTGAGCTCAATTTTAACATTTAAGAAAATTTGGACAGGTACATGGATAGGAGGTAAATGAAATGGGTGTAGGTCAGAGGGTCTCGTGATAATAATAGTTTGGCACAGATTAGAAGGACTGAATGGCCTGTTTTCTATGCTGTGATATTTTATGGTCCCATGGTGTTATGGTTCTACTGGAGTTGTGTCACTGGTCCCAATGGGCTTTTTCATACTGACACCTCAGTCATTGGCCCTTCCACACTTCCCAAGAAGGATTCCAGTGTGGCACACTTCTGTCAGACTATCTCCATATTGTTTCAAAATACTTTCTTGGACACATTTAATAAATTATCATAACACAGAAGATTACAGCACAGTACAGGCCCTCAGGCCCATGATATTGCATAAACCTATTCCACAACAATTTTATCCTTCCCTACATTACATCCGTTATCCTCTATTTTTCTGACAAACCACTTGGATGATGAGAATCCCAGTCAATATGTGGGAGGTCTTGACATCACCTCCTGTTATAACTTTATTATCCCTACACATGTCTGTGATCTTCCTACACATTTGCTCTTCCAATTCCTGCTGACTTTGGGGGGCCCACTGTATAATTTGGCCCCATCAAAGTGATTGTTTTCTTATTCCATACAGCTACTGTGGATGATCCCCAAAGAATGTCTTCATTAAATATTGCTGTGATGTTTTTCCTATCAAAAATGCAACATTCTCTGTCTCATTTTTGCATCTATACCCTGAAACATGAAACTGCCAATCCTTCACTTTCTCTCAGCCATGCTTATATCATGACTAAAATATCCCATTTTCATGCACCTAACCATGCCCTGAATTTTTCCTCCTTGCCAGTTTTCTTGCATTAAAATCGGTGCTGTATGACTTTCCATGCTTTTTGACTTGCCACTGCCTGTCCTGTCTTCCAAATTTGATAATTTTAACATCTTGTAGTGATGCTTTTGGTACCATCTCCTGCCAGCCTCGTTTAACCACTGACCCAAGTAACACTAGTAAATCTCTCCTCAAGGATATTGGTCCACTTCCAGTTCAGATGTATCCCGTCCCTCTTGTGCAGGTCACATCTTTTCTGAAAGAGTTAGTTGAATATGAAGCCTTCTCTCCTGCACTAGTCTCTTAGCCACACATTTAACTGTACTATCTTTTATTCTTGCATTGCTAGCATGTAGTACATGGGCCAATTTGATATACTAACTGGCTACCTAACTTTCTGAATTCTATTTATAGGAATTCATCTTCCTTTCTGCCTATGTCATTGGTAACAATATGGACCACAACCTCCGGCTGTTCATCCTCACCTTTCAGAATGTCCTGAGTCTGCTCTGAGACATTCGTAACCCTGGCACTGGGTAGACAATATACTATTCTGGAGTCTTGCTTATCGCTAACAACATTTCCAACATTTTCATTATTGAACTTGACAAATTAGTGATAAAGATTTTTGGCTTGAATTTGATAAAGTGAGTTATGTTTTAAAAATGTATTAGCAGTTTGTGACCAATTGTTGAAATGTGAAGCGCAGATGCCATGGACATTGATTTTTGAAGAAATGTTATGAAAATTCTCAAATGAGGCTTGTTAAAAAGCAGGCATGAGGTATTAGAAGCAGTTTAGCTGAGAAAGTCATTGAATTTCAAGGAATATAGAATCTATACCCTGGCTATAGGCCATTTGGCTCACAATAGTGCTGCCATAATAAGTGTTAAAGTTATTATTTTTCCTACCTACTTTCTATTTGGCAAAGGCAAAAACAATCAAATATGCCAACTCTATAAGGAGGAAGACAATAATATTTGAAAAGAAATGTATGAAAAGTTTGAATATTACTTAGAAAAATTGAGATGCAATTTAGCCTTCTATGTGCATGTCATTTGAAGAGGTAATACGATGAAGAAACACCCGAGCTGCAGGTACTGGAATCTTGAACAGACAAAAGATTGCTGGAGGAACTCAGCAGGTCAGACAGCATCCATGGGTAGAAATGGTCAGTCGAACTTTTGGGTCTGAGTCTTTCACCAAGACCAAGTAAGTTTACATATGTAAAGTGAAAAGAAGCTGAGGGAGGGGCCCAGAGATAAGACAGAATACGTGAGAGGTGGAGAAACTATTTGGAAGTAGTTGGAGGGGTGGTAGGAAAGTTGAGAGAGAGAGAAAGAGAGATCAGTCCAGGAGTAGGTGAAGAAAAGATGAAAACAGTGGAATTCGATGAAGGTGGAGTTAGATAAAATTAGAAAATTCAATGTTAAAAGTTCATATTTATACATGATATCATATTCAAACCTGAGATTCTTTTTCTTGCAGGCCAAGCAGAATTTTTACTTGATGACGGTGCAAAGCAAACTGTACTCAAGAAAAGATACATATACAAAAGAGAGAAATTTAAGCAAAGAAAGAAATGTAAACAAATGGACTGTGCAATACAGAAAATAAATATTAAACAACAAATAATCTCCAGAGTCCTTAAATGAGAATCTGATTGAGTTTGTCATTGAGGAGTCTGATGGTGGAGGGGTAGCAGCTTTTTCTGAACTTGGTGGTACAAGTCCTGTGGCATCTATACCTCTTTTCTGATGGCAGCAATGAGAACAGATTGTTGCTGCTCTCTGACAGCAATGAAAGGTCCTCTGAAGTAGTGATTCCCAATGATAACTGAATCCTACATCTCTGGTTTTCCCTTCCCAAATCAGCTTCTTGGTTTTGGTGACGTTGAGTGCGAGGTTTTTGTTCGTACACCACACCATTCAGCCAAGTTTTCAATCCCCCTCCTGTATGCTGACTCATCGCCCTTGGGTGTAATGCAGTCCAGATCCAACAACCAGCCACATCTTCCTCTCTCCACCTCTACCTGCTTTATACAAGCTCCAAGATTCTCTCATCTACTCTTCCCTCTCCATCCACTTAGACACTTCCTACTGTAACCACACAAAGTGCAAAATTGGTCCCTACATTCTCATCCCTCACTTCCATCCAGGGCCACAAATAAACCTTCCAGATGAGCCAGACTTTCACATGCACATTGTCTAACCTAATCTAATGAACTTGGTATGCAGCGTGGCCTCCTCTCCATCAATGTGACCAAACACCAACAAACAACAGAACAAAAGCTTGGAGGCAAGGCAGGAGATAATGGGTGGAGAAAGGAGGGAGGGGACAGCAGCAATGGGGGGAGAGGGGTGGTGGTAGGGCTCTGTGGGTGAAAGAACTGGAAGGACAGGAAAAGGGGAGGGGAAAGAAAAAAGCAAGCAGATTTAATGGAAAACAGTAAAGTCAATGGTCATACCATGTGGCTGGAGGGTTCCCAGCCCAAATATAGTGTTGTTCCTCCAATCTGCAGGTGGTCAAGGTGGAACAGTATAAGAGGCTATGGACAGACATGTGAGTGCAAGAGTGTGGTGGTAAATAGAGCAGAGGTGCTGAGTGAAACGATCTCTCAGTCTGCGACCATTCTCTCTGATGTAGAGAATGCCACAAATGGTGCACCAGATATAGTAGATAAGTCCTTTGGATATATACGGTGTTTCTTCACGTGAAAGGCTGTTTAGGCCCTGAAATGTGGTAAGGGAGGAGGTGTGACTACAAGTGTTGCACCTCCTACAGACAAAGGGGACGGTGCTGGGGGTCCAATGGGTGGGGAGGGATGAGTACACGAGGGAATTATGGAGGGAGTGGTCCCTGTGGAAGGCTGAGAGGGGAGGAGAGGGAAAATATGTCTCGTGGTGGGATCCTGTAGTAAATGCTGGAAATTCCAGCAGATGATGTGTTGGATGAGGAGGCTGGTGGGGTGGTAGATGAGGATGAGGGGGATTCTATCTTTGTTGCACCTAGGGGCAGAGGGGGATGATGCAGATGAACAGGAAATGGAGAAGATGCAGATGAGGGCTGAGTTGATAGTGGTGGAGAGAAAGCCATGCTTGTAGAATAAGGCAGACATTTCAGAAGTTTTGGACCGGAGATGGAGAAATGGAGAGAAGGGGATGAAATCCTTGCAAGGGACAGGGTGAAAGGAAGTGTAGTCCAGGTAGTTGTGTGGGTTGGAGGACTTGTAGAGATTCAGGAAAGAGGAGTGCTATCAGAGATGGACCAGGTAAGTTTGAGATCAGGGTGGAAGTTGGACGTGAAGTGGATGAAGCTGACAAGCTCATCGGGGGTGCATGAGGCAGTCCTGATGTAGTTATCTATATGGCAGAGGAAGAGTTGATGGGTGGGTCTTGCCTGTGTAAGCTTGTAGCATAGATTTCTCTCTTTCAAATTTTTTTATTTTTCACACTATAAACCATATTGATCAAGATGCATACATTTTCCTTCTTAAATATATACAGTGTAGTTTTCTCCCTCCTCCCCTCCCTCCCTCCCTCACCTCCCCTCCCATTTATTTAAAGTTCAGAATATAAGATACATTAAACCCGTTAAACAATGTTGTCACTCAATAAAAATAAACAAGAAATTCCACTGAGTCAGTTCTTTTCATTTTCTTCTACTTCTGTCATTTTAGGTGGTAGATGTCCATGGTAGGTTTTCTCTATTGTGTTTCATGTATGGCTCCCATATTTGTTCAAATATTGTAATGTTATTTCTTCTAATGGAATACATTTATTCATTTCTATATACCATTGTTGTATTCTCAAGTTATCTTCTAATTTCCAGTTTGACATAATACATTTTTTTGCTACAGCTAGGGCTATCATAACAAATCTTTTTTGTGCTCCATCCAAATCGAGTCTAAATTCTTTGTTTTTTATGTTACTTAGGAGGAAGATCTCTGGGTTTTTTGGTATATTGCTTTTTGTGATTTTATTTAATATCTGGTTTAGATCTTCCCAAAATTTTTTCACTTTCTCACATGTCCAAATTGCATGAATTGTTGTTCCCATTTCCTTTTTACAGCGAAAACATCTGTCAGATACTGTTGGGTCCCATTTATTTAACTTTTGAGGTGTAATGTATAGCCTGTGTATCCAGTTATATTGTATCATACGTAACCTTGTGGTTATTGTATTTCTCATAGTTCCGGAGCATAACTTCTCCCATGTTTCATTCTTTATCTTTATGTTTAGATCTTGTTCCCGTTTTTGTTTAGTTTTACCATTTGTTTCCTCATTCTCCTTTTCTTGTAGTTTAATATACATGTTTGTTATAAATTTTTTGATTATCATTGTGTCTGTAATCACATATTCAAAATTACTTCCCTCTGGTAACCTCAGTCTGCCTCCCAATTTGTCCTTCAAGTAGGATTTCAGTTGGTAGTATGTCAACACTGTATCGTGAGTTATATTATGTTTATCCTTCATTTGTTCAAAGGATAATAATTTATTTCCCGAAAAACAAT
This sequence comes from Narcine bancroftii, assembly GCF_036971445.1. Lineage (NCBI taxonomy): Eukaryota > Metazoa > Chordata > Chondrichthyes > Torpediniformes > Narcinidae > Narcine > Narcine bancroftii. The sequence continues at coordinate 368,164,195 of NC_091469.1, forward strand.
TTTCTATTCTTTTGATCCCTTTTTTTCTCCCATTCTCTAAAGGAAAGGTTATCTATTGTAAAAGGGATTAGTTGATTTTGCGTCAGTATTAGTTTTGGTAGTTGGTAATTTGTTTTATTCCTTTCTACATGAATCTTCTTCCAAATGTTGAGCAGATGATGCAATACTGGAGAATTCCTACGTTGTACCAATTTTTCATACCATTTATATATGTTCAGGTATCTTCTTCCCTATTTTATCTAGTTCTAATCTAGTCCAATCTGGCTTTTCCCTTGTTTGATAGTAGCATGGATTTCTCCATGAAGCCTACAAATAGGCAGATGTAGCTGGGACCCAAGCGAGTCCCCATAGCTACTCCTTTGATTTGCAGGAAGTGGGCTGAATTAAAGAAGTTATTTAGAGTGAGGACAAGTTCTGCCAGGTGGAGGAGGGTGACTGGTTGGGTCTTTGGTCCATGGATGGGATGGGTATGATCTGGGTGCAGGTTGGTGTGAGCAGGTGAAAAAAAATAATTTGGCACAAACTAGATGGGCCAAAGGGCCTGTTTCTGTGCTCTTGTGTTCTGGGGTTCTAATAAGATGTCTGTCCTCAGCCTCCATTATCAAACATAAACTTGAGGAACAACAATCCGATTCCTCCCTGGCAGCCTTGAATACCATGGCGTGAACACTGATTTAAAAAAAAAAATATTTAGGTAACCCCTCCTTCATCGGATTCCATTGTTTTCAACTCATCTTTATTTACTTCTGTACTTATTTTTCTCTGTCCAATTTTTCTCACCCCCTCAGTAATTTGTCCCTCCACCTGAATCTTCACCTCCCACACCTTCTATCTTGTATTCTATCACCTCTGGACCCCTTCAGCAGCTCTCTCCCCCTTTATATACAGTATGCAATTTTATCTTAGCCTTGATGAAACATTGACTGGCCATCCATACACATGGATACTATTTGACCAGCTGAGTTCAAACCAGTCTGTTGATAGAATGCTTTGAGAGGCCAGAATTAACACGTACCGAAGCAAAGATCTGGACCCACTGTAATTTGCCTATCGTGACAATCACTCCACAGAAATGCAATATCGCTGACTCTCCACTCAGCTCTGGATCACCTCGAAAATACATACGGCTGCTCTTATTAGACTATGGCTCAGCCTTCAATATCATTGTTCCCCTAGTGCTGGTCAAGAAACTCCAAACTCTTGGCCTCTGAAGCCCCCTCTGTAACTGGATCTTTGCCTTACTCATTGGAAGACCACAGTCAGTATGAATTGGAAGCAACATCACTTCCTCACTGATTATCAACACAGGGGGACCACAAGGATGCGTGCTTAGCCCACTGCTCTACTCATTATACACCTATGACTGGGTGGCCAGGCACAATTCCAATGGCATCTATAAGTTTGCCGATGATACCACAGTTGTCGGCAGAATCACAAACGGCAATGAGAAAGCATAAAGGAGGGAGATAGATCAGTTCGTTGAATGATGTAACGATAACAACCTTGCGCTCAATGTCAGCAAAACTAAGATGATTTTGGACTTCAGAAAGAAGTCGGGGGAACATGACCCAGTCCTCATTGAGGGGTTAGTAGTGGAGAGGGTCAAGAACTTCAAATTCCTGGGTGTCAACATCTCTGAGGATCTGTGCTGGAGCCTCCACATTGATGCAATCACAAAGATGGTTTGCCAGTGGCTATATTTTGTGAGGTGTTTGAGGCGGTTTGGTATGTCACTAAACACTCTTGTAAACTTCTGGCTGGTTGCATCGCTATCTGGTATGGAGGTGCCAACTCTCAGGACAATGGTGAACTCTGGAGTCTAGAAGGTTGTTAAATCACAGACACCAAATTTCACTCCATTGAGGACATCTACACGAGATGGTGTCTTAAAAAAACAGCCTCTATCCTCTCCACCACCCAGGCCATACCCTCTTCACTTTGCTACCATTGGAGAAAAGGTACAGGAGCCTAAAGACGAGCACTCAGCGGCACAAGGACAAGCTTCTTCCCCGTAGTCATCAGATTCCTGAATAATCAATGAACCAAAGACCCTGCCTTACTTTTCATGCACTGTTATTTTTATTATTATTTTTTAGAGTAATGTCATAAGATGGTTGTAATAAGAATGTTTGCTCTATGATGTTGTAGCAAAACAATGAATTTCATGACTTGTTCATGACAATAAATTCTGATTCCGATTCCCCCAGTAATTCTTTATTTGATCAGGTCAAACAATGAGTTAGTGGAAGCAAAATGTTGATAATTGTGGAGGAAGTAGATACACCATTGTAAATGCACAATTCCTTCACTCTATAGCATACAAACATAACTATTCCTTAGAATTATACATAGTTTTACTTTCACATGAGAAATGTAAGATTATCCACTTTTGAGCGGCAATCCAAAAGATTAGATAAAGAAATAGATCTTGGTCAGACTAAGTCTGTTGTGCATTCAGTGTTGTATATATTCACATCAATGTCACACATGAGCTCTGCTGTAATTTGCATGTGAAATTGTATGATTTTGAAATGAAATAAACAGTACACACAAAACTTAATATATTACAGCTATAACAGAAAAATGAAAAGTAGTCTTATGAATTGGTGGCAAGGTTAGCATAGTGGTTTAGTGCAACAATGTTACAGCACTAGCGATCGAGGTTCAAATTCCATGCTGTTTGTAAGGAGTTTGTACATTCTCCCCATGTCTGCGTGGGTTTCCTCTGGGTGCTCTAGTTTCCTCCCACTGTTCAAAACGTACTGGGGTTGTAGGTCAATTGGGTGTCATTGGTGGACACTGGTTTGTAGGCCAAAAGGGCCTGTTTTACCATGATGTATGTCTAAATTTAAATAAAAAATGGTAAAAAAATTCAAAGATAGTGTTTGATCATCTAGACCACAGGACATCTATGTTCATTAACTACTTCATGGCATTCCACACAATCATGCCAGCAGAACTCCTGAAAGACCTGGGACTTTTCATTCCTCTACAACTGGATCCTTGACTTCCTCATCAGCAGACCCCAATCAGAGCAGATTGGTATCATCACTCTGTCACCACAGGGGCACCTCAAGGATGTATGCTTAGTTGCATTCTCTATTCCTTGTACACCCATGACTGCTTAGCTAGCTTCAGCTCAACTCAATTTACAAATTTGATCATGACACCACCATTGTTGGCTGAATAACTGGAAGTGAAAAGTCAGAACACAGGATGGAGATTGAGAACCTAGTTGAATGGTGCTAGAACAACAATCTTGCTCTCAATGTCATCAAGACCAAAGAACCAATTTGTGATTTTTTTTTTGAAAGAGAACCAGAAGGCCTATGCAACTGTCTGTATTGATGGAATGGAGGTGGGGAGAGTCAGAACTTTCAAGTTCTTGGAAATCCATATTTCAGAACATCTTTCCTGGAACAAGCACATGGAGGCAACTACGAAGAAGGCATTGCAACTTCTATTTGGCATGTCATTAGATCCTCTATCAAACTTTTACAGGTGCACTGTGGAAGGTATACTGACTGGTTGCATCACAGTCTGGTCTGGTAATTAAATTACCCAGGAAGCAAGAAGACTGCAGAAGGTGGTAAACATAGCCAGGTCCATCATAGGCTCTAATCTCCCATCCATTGCAGATATCTATGTGAGGCACTGTCTTAAGAAGGCAGCCAACATCATAAAGGACCCCGATCACTCTGGTCACAATTTCTTTTCACTGCTATTGCAGAAGTACATAAGTCTGAAAATCAGAACTTCGAAGTTGAAAAAGTTTCTTCCAATGGCTATCAGATTCTTGATACTTTTGGTACACTGACTGCTCGGACAGCACAAAAGGACTCTGCATGATTGCAAGATGCATTTTTTTGCATGAGATTTATAATGAATATTTATTATCTATTTTGTTATACCACAGACCAGCAGCAATAGAAATGTTATTGGTTCAGATAATAAAAACATTTCCAATATTTTCAAGTGCTAATGAAGAGATTGAACTGAAATGTTAACTCTTGATCTCTCTCCATAGTTTTTGCCTGAGGCTCCTTTTTTGATCAAATTTAGCCTCTTCCCAATGTTTAAGCATTTCACTTATCAAAAATCAAAGCCAACATATGTTTAGACCAAGATCAATAATTGTAAAAAAAAAAATTGATTACTAAAATACATTTTTTCTTCTTTGTTCATGGGAAATGGATGTTCACTACTAATGACTCAATGTTGATGCATTTGGAGCCACGTCTAGGTTGATTGCATGAGGGTGGCAGATACACTTCCCTGAAAAAGGCAAGGAGGCACAATTCAAAAAGGAAGAGAATAAAAATGTAAAAATAGCATTGAGCATGCCCAGTGTGTGAAATCCAGAAGGTTACTAAAGAAGACAAAACAGATAGTAAGAGTAAAAAGAAAGGATTCAGAGAAGCACAGAACTATCAAAATCAACACAATTTTTACAATTCATTAAGTTGGTCAGAACAAACTAACAATAGTAATAATGAAAATAAGAATGCTGAAAGATGACCTCATGTCATTATTTCCAGAGGATAAATCAAACAGCTTGTTTGGCATTATTTAATTACAGAGAACATTGATGAAAATTAATACAACAGTTGAAATTAGTATAAGCAGGTGAAAATAATAAACAGTATTATACCGCTGATAGAAATGAAAACACTAAGTGCCAGAAATACTTAGCAGATCAGGCAACAAATGTGCAAATGGAAGTTGATATTTTAGGTAGAAAATATGGACAAAAGTGAAGAGTGGGCCAAGAGTTGGAAAAAACAAGGGAAGTGTGGGGAAAATTTAAAAATGAAGTCCTCCAGTTGACCTCATGGGGGCAGTCAGGAAGATGAACCTGAACAAAGAAACATCAAGGATCCCAAGAATACTGTTTATATCAATACTGTTTTAGCAGAAGGCACCTGCTAAAGTTCTGCATTAGACCTGAAGGTTAAAATTGATATCCATGGAAATGAAGGATTATTATTGATAGGAAACTGGCTGATTAGAAACAGATAAAGGAAAGTGCTGGAAAGATGTCCCCAAATATCAACTATTCACTAAATTTGTTAACGACTTTGATAATGGCACTGAAAGTCATATTTATAAGTTATCTAATGACAAAGAGAATAGTCACATTCCGAACAGATTGAAGCATAAAATTACAAATAGATTACAAGAATGAGCAAAATTCTAATGAATGGATTTCATTGTGGGTGCATATGAGGCCATTAATTTTGATCTTTTCAGCATTTTTCATGTTTCCGAAGTATTTTTTGTACAATGAAATATTTTGGCAGCATATTCATTATTTGAATGTAAAAAAGTATAGTAACAATGTAAGAAAGTGTAGCATATCTGATAAAGTTAGTGGCAACTTTATATGGAGTATCAACAGGTCTTGATTGAGTATAAAAGGCTAGTGGATGACTGGTCTTTAAATCTAGTTGATCAAAACTGAGTGGTTACTTTGCAGAGTTCTTGTACTCAGTCTGCAAGAGCAATTCTGGTTTCGGCAGCTTGCAACATCTTCATCCCGTTATCTGTCTGTAGCATCCCACACTGTTATAAGGAAGCTGAACACAAACTTGAGGGTCAAATCCCCAGCTCCCATCTGGGCACACTGCCACTTTCCAAACTCTTATCGAATTCAATTACATTCTGTACCAGAACTGGCCATTTCTGTTAGAAATCACCCATCTGTAATTTTGGCACAGCCAAGACTTACTTGGCATGTGTTCCACAGCTCAATAGTAGTAAGACACAACATAAACAGTGAAGCATAATCAGCCCTAAATGCAACATTTATTCATTTTCCCTGATCTGGAATTTTTTCTTATGTTCCTTTTGCCCAAGCTCCCCACACCCCTACCTTTCCTGCAATTTAAAATTACCCTGATCTGAACAACAAAGTGCTGGAGGAACTCAGCAGGCCAGGCAACATCAATGGAAAGAAATTGGCAGTCTCTCTTTTATCTCTTTCCCAGTCGTCATGGTGGTCTCGGACTCGAAACATTGAATGTTACTCTCTCTGCCCGGGATAGTAGAATTGCCAGCAGTTTTTGCTTTTATTGAAAGTTTATTACAGAAAGTTACAAGATGGAGCGAGATAAATTGCGTCAATGAACTTCTAAATGAGAATTTTAAGAACATTGGGTGTGTGTCTCCCACTCGAATCCGGTTTCAACACCGACCGCCCAATTGGATTCCCTCAATCAATACCGAGAGCAGAAGCGTGGCAAATAGCCCAATAAAATGCTCACGATTGTGACTCCTTAGCCAATCAGATTCTTCCTTTGTTCTCGCCCTTCTCCAATTGGAAGCATCGGTGACAGCGCGCTCTGAAGTGACAGGAAGAAGGTGCGTGTGTGTGCAGGGGCGGAACGAGAGGGGATTATTGCGATCAGGTGCTTCCTTGTTGACAGGAGCCGTCGGCTGATTGACACGCAGAGGTCCCGCCTCTGTTCTACGAGTGTGAAAAAACAAGACGGGAGCCGTCAATCAGTCAGGTGGAGGGTGAGCCTGTCACCGGGGAAACGGACGCAACCGGAACCCTGGGCTGTCAAGGCGCTCGTTGCGTTCTTCACTTGCAACATTTCGGCACCGACTGAAGTCCCGCATCTGCAACTCGAGCGCATCCCTGTCATGGATTGGTCGAGATAACATCAGAGGCGCAGAAATGTAAATGTTGCGGCTTTTTGATACGTTTTGTCCCCGGGTTGCGTGCTCAGTGGGCTTTCGGTTGGTGGCAGTAGTTGGTTCGTGTGCCGGAGGGACTGTCACTATTATAGCGGGAGGTTTGCAACACGTATTTTGTGGTGGGTGGGTGGGGGGTTGCATTTCAACAGTATAATTTATATACCATGCACGTCGTGGACAATCGCCGTTTCTTTTCTTTTAATTTCAAGGATTGAAAGTCCACCTTGTCCTGATAGTTTTGTTTTTACAAGTTGTTTTTTTTAAAAAAGAACAAGCCATGGCGGAAGGAAAGGCGGAACGTGGTGTCCCGTCTCGGGTGCCTTCGTGTTCTGCTTCGCCCTCCTGGGCCAAAAAGGAGAGAGTTGAAGCGGTTTCAAACGGAGACTGTGTGGGAGAAGAGTCGGTGACTGCAGTAGGAGCCCAGCCGTCAAGTCCCGGACCTTCACCAGTCACAGCACCATCCCAAGATGGAAAACCAAGCATCCCTCGCAGGAGCAGCATCATCAAGGTAAGAGTGAAACTGACACGGCTTATGTGATTGTATCAGCCCTCTTTGCACAGAAAGTAACCAAATTGACGAAGACCAGGTCGATACAGTAGTCGTGACCATTGGGTTGACAAATCTTTTTTTGTAGGAATCGTGTCCCGTGCATCGAAACGCCAGAATCATAAACGGATAGAACTTCACAGGGGCATCTTTGATTTTTTGAAGATCATTTGCTCAGCGTTATGCATTAAATGAATCAATTGAGTGATGGAGAGAGAACAGTCAATGTTCCAAAGTTTTCCTTTAAAATACTTTTTAAGGATTAAGTTGCTGTCTTCTAATTGTATCCTCTGCCATTGCCATGGGCGTACTTACCCCTTTGGTAGGAAATTCATCAAGGTCTGGCAGTTATTTTTCAGGTGGCATTAAAAGGTTGGAATCTCTTTTATTGACATCTCCCAATAAAGTCTGCAGGATTATTGATGAGATTTGATGTTAAAGCTCTATTTGCAATTTTGTGGCAGTCCCATTTTAATTTGTTAACTAATACATATATCAGTGTAAGTATTGAATGATCTTGGACATTTGTCTGTTGGTTTGAACAATTTTTATGATTGTGAGTTAGAAATTTTATTTGATATTATACTGTACACTTAATTTAAAGCTTTTGAGATGTTTGTTTTATGAGTGGGCAAGGGTCTTGGCAGATGGAGTGCAATGTTGGCAAATGTGAGGTTATCCACCTTGGAAGGAAAAATAGAAGATCAGATTATTATTTAAATGTTGAAAGAATGCCGCATGCATTTGTGCAAAGAGACTTTGGGAGTGTATGTGCATGAATCAAGATAAGAAGGCAAATGAAATGTTGTCCTTCATTGTGAGAGGGATTGAATTTAAGATCAGGAGGTTATGCTCCAACTGTTCAGCGTACTGTTGAGGCTATACCTACAGTTCTGTGCAATTCTGGTCTCCTTACAGGAGAAGATGTACAATGGCTTTGGAAGTGATGCAGAGGAGATTCCAGAGATGAGGAGATAAGTCTCTGAAGAGAGATGGAGTTACCTTGGGACAATGTTCATTGCAGTTCAGAAGAATGAGTGGTGATCTTATAACAACATATAAAATTATGAAAGTGGTAGAGGCAAGAAAGTTGTTTCCACTGGTAGGTTAGACTACAACTAGGGGACACAAGCCTCAAGATTTGGGGAATAGATGATGGACAAAAATGAGGAGGAATTGCTTTTAGTAAATCTGAGGAATTCTCTACACAAGAAAGCAGTATAGCTACCCCATTAAATATAGTTAATCATAATATATATATTATTAATTAATTTATTTACTATTAAATATATTTATGCTCATTAGGGGAATTAAAGGTTATAGGGAAAAGGCTGATATGGAGCTTAAGTCCATGGCCAGATGAGCCATGATCTTATTGAATGGCAGAGTAAGATGGATGTGCCAGATAGCTATTCCTGCTCCTATTTCTTATGTTTTTGTGATTTTGACAATCCTTCAATAGACCTGCTGCATATTTTTCAAAACTTCTCAAACTCATAACATATTTCAATAGCATTCTTGCATCGGATGATGAAGAGTCTAGGTTCAATTTCCATTCAAGACACTTGAGACTAAAGATCTGGGCTCACTTCTCAGTACATTACTGAAGAAGTGCCCATTGTCAACTGTGCCTTTTTTATTGGATGAGAGGTAAATTTGTCTACTCGTTATTTCAAAAAGGGTATGTATCCTTTGTGATTATGCATTTCTTATAAATTTTCAGGAAGTGACTATAAGGTTGTTATCATGTATATGCTTGAAATGTAAAGGGGTGTCCGCAATGGATGTTATATATCCTACATTACAACAATAAATGCGGGGTAACTTAGATGTATCTCAATGACTCTAAAGCATTTTGAAAAGTACATGGAAGTTGCTCTATAAATACATGACTAATTACAGACAAAATAGCAGGAACATAATTTCATTAATATTTTTCTTGATAATATTGCTGTAATTCTGATAGCATTCACAAAATGCCAAAGATTTATATAATTACTGTCTAAAAAATCTTCCATATATTCAAGTTCTATTTCTTTTTCATTTGGTACCCTTCCCTTCAGCCTCATCAACTTTGATGAACTTTGACTTTCATGTTTTTGACAGGGTTGATTGGTGAGTGATTATTGAAAGTATATAACACAATCACTGATTAGACTAACTTGTAATCTATTTTTAAGTTTCCCATTCCATTATTCCATAAATAATGTCTTGGGCACTTTTTAATCTGCCCAACTCATGAAGGGTTACCTGATTGTTCTGCCATTTGATCTGGTTAACTTTGATTGCACAATTTAGAAATACAGTGGAGAATAATTTCTTAAAAATTGTAAGTTAGAGGATTTATCTGACTACTACAAACTTAAAAATAGTTCCAGACATGAATGCACGTTAATGGAAGTTTGTGAAAAGCTTGTATACAGATATTTTGTTGCTACACGTCACAATCAAGAGGGTTTTGCTGAGTAATGTTTTTGCTAATCTTTAAGTTTTCACACACCTGATGCTAGTCAGGTGTGCATGTACTAAGATGGATAAACTAAGATTTTAGGGACTAAGTATGAAAATTTATCCCCAGTACAAAGATAGGCGGCAAAGCAAGTCTGTGCTGCTGTTCACTGCCAGGAATGCTGAGAATAGCCAAGCCAAGAGCTGAGCAGAGGACAAAGAGACTGCAAAGGGAAAATGTGAGAATAAGTCTGGGGAAAACTTTGGCAGATGGAGGATTATGTGAAGCTATCCATTTTGATAGGAAGCAAAGAAAACCTGAACATTCTTTACATTGTAAGAGATTACAGAGTGGTAGATTTTGAATCAATCTCACAAATCCTTGCCCTCAAAACACAATAGATAGGATGCAAATACAATAAAAACTTTGGAAGACAATCATGCAAATAGGTTTGAATACAAGAGTAAGATTGTGCAAGTGTTGGTGCAATCACAGCTGAAATATATCTCCAGCAACCAAAGGACTCTCACAAGAATAAATGGTGCTCTTTTGGAAAAAAAACATGATTCCGAGGGGAAAATAATGTGGTAAAGCTGTGAACGTGCTTCCCCTCGTGGGAAAACTGATGGCGAGAGGAAGACAGTTTTTTTTAAAATAAGCTGTTTCCCATTAAAGAACAAGATGAAGAGGAACTTTCCCTCTGAGTCATGAATCTTTGCATTTCATTGCCAAAAGATGGATTTGCTACTTAGCCTACAGGAGCTTTTGTAGAACAAGTTAGAAGGTGCTATTAAGGCCAACTCAGACCAGCCACGATCTTTCCAAAATTCAGGGCAAGGCTTAAGGAGCTTAATCCTCTTTTCTGTGTGATTATAGGATGTTTGCAATAAAGTATATTGTTACTGAGTTATGATTTACAAAAACTGCTTCAAGGCAAGGACAGAATAGATGGAATCAGAATGATTCGTTATAATCAGAATAGATCAGAATGAATGTGAAGACATAATATAGGTAAAATGACACAGTTCTAAAGGATTTGCAGGATCTGGCTATAATTATCTAAATCTTTGAAGGTTAAAGATCATTTTGTGGAGAACATCAATATAAACCTTTGCCTTAACGTTGACATGGAAACAGCTTCACTCTTTGGATCCTGGGCTTCGTAAGTGGAGGCATTGACTACAGAAATGTGGATGTTGACAATTTAGAAGATTCTGCTTTGGTTGCAAATTAAGTATTACATCCTCTTCTGGTTATCATCATTTAGGAAGAATGTGAAGGTCCTTTGGAAGGTGCAAAAAAGATTTACTACAATGGTTCCAGGGTTTAATCTCTCTCCAAAGATTGATTCATTCTCTATTAAACAAAGAAGATTAAGAGGAAATTTATAAAAGGTATACAAAATCAAGGCAGGTTTGGAAAAAAAAAGCTTTTTTCTATTAGCAGATGGTTCAAGAATCAGGAACACAGATTTATAATGATACAAGTAACTGTGAAGAGAACTTGTATTTTTTTTAAACAGGGAGCATTTATTATCTGGAACTTGCTGTTCGAAAGGATGACAGAAACAGAATTAATGGAGGAATTCAAAAGCAATTATAGAGGAAAGAGTGGGGAAAGTGTTATTTGATGGGATTGATCCAGAAGGAGTTTGTACAGACTCAGTGGACTGAGTGACGTGATGATTCAAGCTCATCAAATAAAATTTTTTAACAAGTATGGTTCTGTTGTTAAACATCCATTTGAGATACAATTTGGAAGAGTGAAAATGTTTTTTTTAATTCTGAATCATGAATGTTGAACATTATTGAAATAACAAATTTAATTGTCTGTGCATTTAATTGGCTTGCATCAGTGTGATTGAAAATTTTTAAAAAGATATGAGAAATCTGAAATAAAACAGAAAATGTTGGAAGCACTCAATAGGTCAGGCAGCATCTGTGGAGAGATCTTCCTCAGAACTAAGCCAATTCAGTCCTTTTCCAGGATCTTCGGCCTGAGAAGTTGATACTTTTTTCACTTTCCCTGGTGCTGATGGGCTTGATAAGTTTTACCACCATTTATTATTTTTTTTTTAGTATTGCTAAATGTTTGATATATTTGTAGCATCTCAGCTTTCTCCTCATTCAAATACAAAACCGCTTAGTGATGATTACAACAAGATGGAATCATAAAATAATTAAGAGGATGTGTTGTTTTGACTGGATGGTCCAAATACCTTTCACATATTTAACTTGTTCATGTGGCAGCGGATACTTTGCAGCCAAGAAACTGCATTGTTCTAAGTGGAATTTGCCGAAATTAAATTGTTCATAGTGGATGTGGTATGGGGAGCAAGATATGAAAATTATAGACAGGTGCTAAATATATAGAAAATACCATGGGTAGGAATCAGAGAACAATACAAGATCAAGTTTGCAAAGAAGTGAAATGAGAGTTGAGAAGTTTATTCTTATTTTGTATTACACAAAGCTCAAAGTTGCTAAAAACAAAAGCTGTGCAGAGTTGCTTGATTTGGCCGGATCCAGTTCTTGGCATGATCATAATATTTTTTCAGAGATTTTTAAAGATTCATAGCATCTTGAATTTCACCCAGAAGAAGCAAGTGATTTTGTTTTACGTTCTATTACAGTTGATGTCAAGCATGTACTAAGTTTATTATTTGGCAGTTCACAGAAAGCAAGATAGATGAATTCTATCCACTTTCAAAGTATGAAGCTTGGGTCATATGCTAAGAGTTAATGCTAGATACAGGGTTTAATTTGCAAAGCCAGATTGGTTTGAATTTTATGAGTAAACCCTACAGGATAGGAGGACATCAAAGAGTTCAGCAACCAAAGGACTCTCACAAGGCTGTGGGCTGCCCATGAAGACTGGATTGTGAGGACCAGTTTTGGGATTGGAATCGTGAGGGTGCTGATGGTGAGCGGGTTCCCAAATGGCCTCACCTTCACCTCAGGAACAGGCAGTAGGCGCAATGGCGATGGAAATTACGAGAGTAGGCAGTGGCATGGGAAGAGAAGGTGGGATCCACAGACCCTCTCCATGAGGGGACTCTCTTTTGCTTCTCATTTTCTTCTTAGTAGGGGTGCTAGATTAGTGCACCTTTAACAGGTAAACAAATTTTATGTATTTGGGTACATGATAATAAAGGAACCTTAATAGTTTCCACCAATGTAAAGCTGCCATTCTGAAATCTTTATGTCAAAATTTCACTTCCTAAAATGGAACATTCACCAATAACAATAAACTATTTAATCTGCTGCAATGTTATTTTAAATTTTGGGGAAATAGTGTGAGTGTGTGCGTATTTTTCCCCTTTCAATTCCTAGCAAAATGACAAACAACTAGAGAATTAGATCTTGTAAGTCTGCATTGAGGACTGAATATTACCCAGGAGAATTCAGTAATTCACTTTTTGAATAATGAAATGAGATCTTTAATGTTCAGTCAGGAAAACAGTTTTGGTCTCGAGTCTATCTGAAGTACAGTATTCAGTTTGTTCTGTACCAAGCTATTAACTGGCTAAATGCACTCAAGCTCCAGAGTGGAACTTGTGCTCTTTTTACCTTTTGGCAGGAGTTCTTCCACTGGCTTAAGATGACATTGGAAGAGTCCAGACAGTATTCCAGGATGGTTTCAGCCATGGCAGAGAAAACTTACAGAAGATAATGAGACATATCCTATTGGCCCTGTTGCGGCCTGGGACTGAACTTGGTTGATCCAGATACAGAGGGTTGATCTCACCTAACAACACCCATTAATTTTGAACCAAATAAGTACAAGAAAACTTACCTTAATCCAAGACACCAAAACCATATATGAATAATTAAACATATTAAACTAATTTAAAAAGTGAATTTGTTTCCTCCTTTACCACCTGATCCCTAGCTATTCCCCATTCAGGTCTTGGGTCTTCCACAGAACACAACAGCTTGGAAAACAGGCCATTTGGCACTTCTAGTCTGTGCTGAAATATCATTCTGCTAGTCCCATTGACCTGCACCCAGTCCATAACCCTCTCTCCCATCCATGTATCTGTCCAATGCATTTAATCTGGTGGAAGACTGAAGAAGCAATTCACAGCAAATTTCTGGAGAACCGCTGCAGGACTGCTGGAATCCGCTTGGCCAGGTGCGGGTGAGCAGGCCTGGAGGCCCGATCTCCAAACTTTATCATTGTCCAGAATGTTTGACTGTGCATGTGTGATATGCTAGCCTTGCTGCTATTTAAAGGATAAGATGCTTGCCTTTCTGTCCACAATCTTGTTTTTTTGCTGCACAAGTTAATTGTTGATCATTGAGATAACAAAAAAATTATGCCTAATGATCATTTAAAAAAACCATAATTGTTCACAAAATTTGACTTGCAGTGCTCCTCTGTCAACCACTTCCATGTTATTTTGGGAATAATGTTGATGCAATCAATCTTTTAAAATAAATTGGGTTGTGATTGTGGTAAATGCATTGATTGGGTCTTTTGTTAGTAAGTGTGCCCATTAGTGTTCAAAGTTCAAATTTATTGTCAAAGAACATGCATAACATTACATGCAACCCTGAGATTTTTTTTCTGCAGTTGAGACAGAATTGCTACTAATTGGTAGTGCAAAAAAATTGTACTCAAGAAAAGATATATAATCAAAAGAGAGAAATATTAACAAAGAAAGAAATCTCAGTAAACTCTGTAATACAGAAAACAAATATTCAATAATAAATGATGTGCAAAGTAAGAGCCCTTAAACAAATCTCTGATTGAGTTTGTTGTTGAGGAATCTAATGGTGGAAGGGTAGCAACTGTTCCTGTACCTTGTGGTACAAATCTTGTGGCACCTATACCTCTTTTCTGATGGCAGCAGTGAGAAGAGAGCATGTTTTAGGTGATGTGATCTTTAATGATTGCTAATGCTCTTCAGCGGCAGCTTTGTATGTAGATTTTCTTGATGGTGGGGAGGGTTTTGCCTGTGATGTACTGGGCTGTGTCCACTAACTTTTGTAGGACTTTCCACTCAGAGGTATTGGTACCTCCATACCAGCCGGTCAGCACACTTTCCACTACACATGTAGATGTTTGTCAAGGCTTTCAATGTCATACCAAACCTCCTGAGAAGGTAGAGGTGCTGATGTGCTTTCTTCACAATGTCCAGGAAAGGTCCTCCAAAATAGTGACTCCCAAGAATTTCAGTTTTCTCGCACTCTCTACCTCTGATTCCCCTCATGATCTCTGGTTTTCCTCTCCTCATGTCCACAGTCAGCTTCTTGGTTTTGGTGTCATTGAATGCAAGGTTGTCGTTGGTGCACCATTCAGCCAAGTTTTCAATCTCCCTCCTGTATGCTGATTCATCACCTCCTTTTATATAACCCACTATGATGGTATCGTCAGCAAATTTGTAGATGGTATTATTATTATTATACCCTGCCACACAATCATAGGTGTTAAGTGAATAGAGCAGGGGGCTAAGAATGCAGCTCTATGGTGCTCTGATACTGATGGAGATTGTGGAGGAGATATTCTTATCAATCCTTACTGATTGTAGTCTGGAAGAGAGAAAATGCAGGACCCAATACACAGTGGGGTATTGAAGCCCAGGTCTTGAAGTTTGCTGATCTATTATGAGGGGATGATGGTGTTGAATTTCAAACTTTAGTCAATAAAGATTGTCTTTGCTTTGAGAGGTTATTCATGGCCAAAATTAAATTTTATCTAAGTAAAGATCTGGACCCACTGCAATTCACCTACTGCCACAATCGCTCCACAGAAGATGCAATCTTACTGGCTCTCCATTGAGTACTGGATCACCTGGACAACAGCAACATGTACATTAGGCTGCTTTTCATCGATTACAGCTCAGCTTTCAACACCATCATCCCCTCAGTACAGTCAGCGAACTTTAAAACCTGGGCCTTTGCACCTCCCTCTGCAACTGGATCAGAAGACCACAGTCAGTGCTGATTGGTAACAATGTCTCCTGCACACTGATAATCAGCATGGGTGCACCTCCAGGATGCGTGCTTAACCCACTGCCCTCCTCTCTCTACATCCATGACTGTGTGGCTAGGCACAATTCAAATGCCATCTACAAATTTACTGATGACACCACAGTAGTCGGCAGGCGTCAATAAGAAAACATACAGGAGTGAGATAGATCAGCTAATTGAGCGGTGTCACAATAACAACCTACCACTCAACGTTAGCAAAACTAAGGAACTGTTTGTGGATTTCAGGAAGGGGAAAGCAGGAGTACGAAAACCAGTCTTCATCAAGGGGTCAGCAGTTGACAGGATAAAAAGCTGCAAATTCCTTGTTGCCAACATCTCTGAAGATCTATCCTTGGGTCTTCATGTGATGCAATCATGGAGAAGACTTGCTAGCGGTTATACTTCGAGAAGTGGTTGAGGAGATTGATATGTTACAAAGACTGTTGAAAAATTCTACAGGTATACCATGGAAAGCATTCTCACTGGTTGCATCACTGACTGGTTTGGAGGTGTTAATGCACAGGACGGAAAATTGCTACAGAGGGTTGTGAACTCAGCCAACTTCAACATTGGCATTAGTCCACTCCATTAAGTATATCTACAAGAGGTGGTGTCACAAGAAAACAGCCTCTATTCTCAAGCACCTTCACCACTGGGGCCATGCCCTCTTCTCACTGCTACTGTCAGAAAACAGGTACAGGAGCCTGAAGACAAACACCCAATGGTTCAAAAACAGCTTCTGGTCTGCTATCAGGTTTCTGAATGGACAATGAACCAAGGACAATATCTCACTTTTTCTCCTTTTTTGCATTTTTATTTATTTTTAGAAATGTAATTTGTAGCAATTTTTGCATCTGTAATGCTGCTACAAAACAATGAATTTCATGATGTGCTCTATAAAACCATAGGAGTTGAAATTGGCTATCAGCTATCAAGTCTGCCCTACCATTTACTCATTTTCCCATTCATGACAATAAATTCTGATTCTGCTGTCCAGGTGTTCCAGGGCTTAATGTGGAGTCAGTGAGATGACATTTGCTGTAGACCTGTGGCTCTGGTATGCAAATTGGAACTGATCCATGTCTCCACTCAGACAGGAGTTGATGTGCTTCAACACCAGCCTCTCAAAATGTTTCATCAGTGTAGATGTGAGCGCCACTGGTTGGTAGTTTAGGCAGATTACCACACTTTTCTTGGGCTCGGGTAGAAATGAGGCCTGTTTGAAACAAGTAGGTACCATGCTCTGATGGAGTGAGATGTTGAAGATATCCATGAATAAGTTGGCCAGCTGGTCAACACAGTTTTTCTGTACTTGGTCAGGTACTCCATCCAGACCTGATGCTTTCCCTGGATGCACTCTCTCAAAGGCAGCTGCAAGCCATCCTTGGATACTAAGAGTAGAGGATCATCAGTGGACATAGGGGTATGGAGTAGCTCCTCCTTTTTCTGGTGGTCAAATCAGGCATTGAATTCATCTGGGAGTGAAGCTTTATTGTCTCCTACTGCACCGGATTTGGTTTTGTAACAGGTTATGTCATTTAGGCCCTGCCACATCTGTCATATATCCATCTCCACCTCACATGGTAGAAAGCTTTTCGTAGGTTGAACCTGCTCCTTGTGTAGTGTTCTAGATCTCCGGACTTTATTGGAGTTTATATCCCTCCCACTGCTGACTACAAACGAGCACTTACTGATGTGGTCAGTAAACAAGAGACAGTCTACCCCGATACACTCCAAATCATTTAAGTGTCTGTGATCTGCCTCTCAGCAAGTTCCAGATTATGTTGTTCAGCCAGGATTTCTGGTTAGGGAACTCCCTGAATGATTTGGTGGGGACATACTCATCAGCAGTTTGAATAATGTCTGTAATGGCCCTGTGTAATCATTCAGATCCTCTGCTGAGTTCTTCAACACTGACTAATCCACTGACCGTTCTTCAGCCTCCCCGACTACTTTCTGGTTGTTCCGATCTCTGGAGCCTCTTTTTTTAGCTCTGTCTGTATGATCTGAATTGCCAAAATGCAGTCTTGAGAAAGATCAGTAGGTCTTTATTATATTGGTGTAGCAGTGCTCAAGCGTGCTGGCACCTTTGGGACAGGAGGTAATGTGTAATTGGGAAGGGTTTTCTTGAGACAGGCCTGATCAAAGTCACTGACTACGATTTGTAGTGTGTTGAGGTGGCCCATCCCTTGTTTGCTGGCCACGTCATGCAGCTTTGCAAGTGCTTGTTTGTAATTGCCATCGGGAAGGATATAAACTCCAATGGGAATCCCTGATGAGAACTCTCTGGGTAAATGGAATTGCTGTATCTGTCATTGGATGTAGCCAAATGTGCAGTTGTTGTGTTTTCTCTAGGGAACAGTCTAGCAACAGAATCTCTGTGGAAAGTTGGTTGTCTAAATGTCTTGACAATGGTAAAATAAAAAGAAAATAATTTCATTTATATGATTAATTTTCATGTTGTGTTTAGATATCATTCCAGGATCGTCAGTGTGGTCCTGATGAGTAACATACCCAAAGATTATAGTATCATGAATTTGGAAATTCTTTCTAAACTTTTGCACTCTTACATAATAGGAAGAGTATAGTTTCCTATTTAGTGTAACTTCGTGATGCCTTGTAGCAGATTAATACAATGGAAGTTCATGAATGCTTATTTTTCCCTCTGCAATGTTTGGCTGGGAGAAGTTAACGTCAGATTTAACCAATTCTTATGAAGGATCTCTTCCTCTTTCCATAGTTTGCTGCTCAACTTGCTAAATGTTTTCAGCATTTTCTCATTTTTTAAAAAAAGATTTCCAGTAGCTGCAACTTTTTGATCACATTTATCTTTAGCTTTCAAAATGTGCTGTTTTCCTCGTTTAAACTTCATTGTCTGTTTTGAGTTGGAGGACAGTTTTCTTGGTTAAAAAAATGTGGATGGATGTAAAGTAAATGAAGTTTAGGATGAGAGCCTTTTGATTTCTAACTTCAAAAATTGGATATGCTAGTTACTGTTATAGAGTTTTTCAAGGAGGTTACCAGGAAAGTTGATGAAACGGCATTGGACGTTGTCTTCCTGGACTTTAATAAGGCCTTTGACAATGTCCTGCATCAGAGGTTGGTCAAGAAGACTCAGTTCCTCGGTATTCAGGATGAGTTAGTAAATTGGATTAAACATTGGCTTTGTGGGAGAAGCCAGAGAGTGGTAGTAGATGATGGCTTATTTAATTGGGGATCTGTGACTACTGGTGTTCAGTGATCAGGGATCCATTGTTTGACGTCCATGATCTGGATGATAATGTGGAAAGTGGAATAGCAAGTTTGCCAATGAAACAAAGCTTGGAGGTGCAGTGGACAGCGAAGAAGGCTATCAAATCTTGCGGGCGGGGGGGGGGGGGGGGTCTCAACCAGCTGGAAAAATGGGTTATAAAATAGCAAAGGAAATTTAATGTGTATAAGTGTGAGCTGTTGCACATTGGGAGGATGAATCAGAGTAGGACATACACGGTAAATGGTAGGTCACCAAGGAGTGTGGTAGAACAGAGATCTGGGGATACATGGTCACATGGTCAGATTTCAGATTTATTGTCAGAGTACATGTACAACATCACACAACCCTGAGATTCCTTTTTCCTGTGGGCATGGCTGAATTACCACTTATTGGTTGTGCAAACAATAAACTCTTCCCAACATAAGCATGTAAACAAATAAAAGAACTGTAAACAGATCATGAATGTAAACAAACTGTGCAATAAAGAGAGAATTTAAAAAAATCAATAAAATGCATGATTAAGAGTCTTTAAATGAGTTCCTGATTGAGTTTGTTGTTGATAATTCTGATGGTGGAAGGGTAGCAGCTGTTCCTGAACCTGGTGGTGCGAGTCTTGTGGCACCTATACCTTTTGCCTGATGGCAGTAGCAAGAACAGAGTGTGCGCTGGGTGGTATGGGTTTTTGATGATTGTTTCTTCCCTCCAACACCAGCGTTCCTTGTAGATGTTCCTGGTAGTGGGGAGGGTGTTGTCTGTGATGTCCTGGGCTGTGCCAACTACCTTTTGCAGGGGTTTACGCTCAGGGCATTGGTGTTCCCGTACCAGACCGTGTGTAGACAGTCAGCATATTTTTCACTGCACCTCTGTCGAAATTTGCCGTGGTTTCTGGTATTATACCAAACCTCTGCAAACTCCTGAGGTGCTGATGTGCTTTCTTCATGTTATCATTGGTGTGTTGGGTCCAGGAAAGATCCTCCGAGATAGTGACTCTCAAGAACCAATTTACTCACCCTCTCCACCTCTGATTTCTGCCACACCCCCCCCCCCCCCCCACAGTGATCACTGGAATGTATACCTCAGGTTTTCCTTTCCTGAAGTCAACAATCAGCTCCTTAGTTTTAGTGACATTGAATGCAAAGTTGTTATTGATGCACCATTCAGCTATGTTTTCATTCTCCATCCTCTGTGCTGACTCATCACCCCCTTTTATACAACCCATTATGGGGTTATTGTTAGCAAATTTGTAGATGGTGTTATTGTCATGCTGAGCTACAAAGTCATAGGTGTAAAGTGAGTAGAGATGGGGGCTAAGAACACAGCCTTGTGATGCTCTGGTACTGATTGAGATTGTGGAGAAGTTCTTACCAATCTTCACTGATTATGATCTATAGGTGAGGAAGTCAAGGATCCAATTACAGAGTTCGGTGTTGAGTCCCAAGTCTTGGAGTTTGCTAATCAGTTTGAGATGATGATGGTGTTAAATGCTGAACTCTAGTCAATAAAGAGCACCTTTGCTGTCCAGGTGTTCCAGGGCTTTGTGTAGAGCCAGTGAGATGGCATCCATCACAAAGAATGCTTTTGCATATCGGCATTCATAAATCATATTATTGAACACAGTAGTTGTTAAATTGTATAAGATATTAGTCAGGCCAAATTTGGAGTATTTTGTGCAGTTTTGGTCATCTAACTCCAGGAAAGATTTCAATACAATTGAAAGTACTGAGAAGATTTACAAAGATATTGCTGGGAATTGAGCTACAGGGAAATGTTAAATAGGTTCGGACTTTATTCCTTGGATCATAGAAGAATGGTGGGTGACTTGATAGAGATATACAAAATTATGAATAGTATAGATAAAATAAATGCAAGCAGGCATTTTTTTGCTGAGGGTAGCTAAGACAACAACTAGTGGACTAAAGTTAAGAGTGAAAGAGGAAATATTTAAATGGAACATAGGGGTAAACCACATAGAGAGTGGAGAGAATGTGGAATGAGCTGAAGAGATGATTTTGACATTTTTTAAAAAATTGGATGGGTCCATGGATAGGAAGGGCTTGAGAACTATGGTCCAAGTGCAGGTCAATGGTGCTAGGCAAGTAATAGTTTGGTACAGACTAGATGGGCTGAAGGGCCCATTTTGGTGCTGTAGCATTCTATGATTCGATTACAGCTGATGTCTGTAGTTCCTGATTTTCTGTTAATTTTAATCCTTTGAAAAATTCAGAATCGGCAAATGACTAATTATTATTCTGCCTGCTCTTCTTTTCAATTTTGTGGTTTTACCATGAATCTCATTTTGGACAAATTCCATGAGCTCCAATGTTTAATGCATTATTTTGCTCATAGTCCTTGAAATTTCAAGGATTTTGAAGGGTATTCATGTAACTGCAGTTGGCCAGCCAGAGTTTTTTGCAACAGATTCCAGCGTGCAATGCAGTGGTACATTGTCATCCAGGTATCTAATTTAATTGATGAAAGTGAACATGGTGCTTGCTCAGATCTTAATAGTGATCACTTTGGGACACCCAGAACTTGTTCTATCCTCACCGATGCCATCAGAAAAGAGATATTGATGCCACAAGACTCATACCACCAGGTTCAGGGTCAGTTGTTACCTCTCCACCATTAAACTCCTAAACAACAAACTTGTACTGCACATTCTGATAGGCACATGGTTCAAGGGATGTTGGTCTAAGTGCAGAAAAATGGGACTAGCTTAGATGGGCAACATGGATGCAACAGATGAGTTGGGCCTGCTCCCATATTGTATAGCTCTATGATCTTTACAAGCCTCTTCCATTCAGGGTAGTACATTTGGGACAGAGATGAGGAGGAACTTCTTTTCCCAAAGAGTGGTAAATGAATCTATGGAATTCTCTGCCCTTGGTAGCAGTGGAGGCAACCTCAGTAAATATATTCAAGACAAGATTGGATAGATTTTTGCATGGAAGGGGAATTAAGGGATATGGGGAAAAGGCTGATAGGTGGAGCGGAGCCTATTATCAGATCAGTCATGATCTTATTGAATGGTAGAGCAGGCTTATTTCTTATGTTCAATCAGAGACTAATTTAAGGATTCTTACTTTGCACATTATTTTCTGTATTGCACAGTCAGTTTGTTTACATTTCTCTCTTTTGATTAGGTATCTTTACTCGAGTACAGTGTTTTGCACTACTGATGAGAAGAAATTCTGCCTGACCTACAGGAAAAAGAAACCTATGGTTGTATGCAATATCATGTATGTACTCTTATTGTCAGAACTTTGAACGTTTTACAGATGACATTTGCAGATCAAAGCACTGGCAAACAGAATGGTAAGATGTACAGATATGAATTTGCACTATATCTTCACCTGATAAATATTTCATATTTTCTCGTTAGATAGAAGAAAGCCATTTGGCCCATGGAGGCTCCACTGACACTCGACACTGACATGCTTCCATATATTTGCCTGTTTTAACATGTGTCCTTCAACTTCCCCAAATTATTTCATCACTCACCAACACTTGGGGCAATTTACAGCAGCCAATTAATCTGTCAGTTTATCTTTAGAATATGGAGAAAACTGGAGCACCGGGGGAAACAACATTGTCACTTCAAGAACATGCAAATTCTGCACAGACTACACCTGAACTCGAGATCCGATCTGGGTTTCTGGAATTTTGAGGCCACAGTGCTAACTACTACAGCATTATGCTGCTTCTTCACCTACTTCCCTGTCTCTGATACACAGTGCTTAACTTTGTAAAAGTTGGGGTCTTCTACTCATTGATAGCAATAAAGAGTTTGTTTCCTGTCACTGTTCCTCCTGTGCTTTGGACAAATACAAAACAATGAAATAATCACTTTTCAACAGCATCTAAGATAGGTGGGGATGTCAGAACTACTTATTAGATTGTTTCTCTTCTGGGGATTGCTGTTGAAAACTCAAACGCTCAATGTTGTGCAACGTGAAAGTTGTTGTAGGTGAAAGGCACGGTTATGGAAAGCATTCCTTATGGCAGTAGCACCTCTTGTACTAGGAAGTCATTGAACATTTACCCAGATCTTCTTGGGTCATGGGGACAAACCTTAAAATGGTTGTTAATTAATGTCATTAGTTTCTTTTGAGATCAGATGAACACTATGTTATCAAACTCTGCTTTGTGGAGGTCTTCTTCACCCAAAACATTAGAATGGTGCATAATAATTACAATTATTTAGTTTGTTTTACTCTTGCACATTTGTGACATTACCATCTCTGAGTATCGGGTTCATGTAAGTGCTGTGAAAAAAATGTGTTGGTTTACCACTTGAAAATTTTTCAGCTCTCATATGTGTTCACAGGTTGATATTTTAAGATACTGTACTGGCATAGATTTGTTGTTTACTGTGCTACTTTTAGAAAGAGTTGTGTAACTGGCTCTATCTGCCTATTTGCATTGACATGAGAAAGGTGTGTAGCTCTACTTGCAGAGTGAACAGTTCTCTTGACATTTTTATTCGTGGTACTTCCCTCAAGCAGCAAAGTTAAACATTATCAACTGCTGTTTGGCTGATGGCTGACTGCATTTCAGAAAATAATCTGAACTAGGCAGTGATATATGCAAATTATTTTTCCATTGTGTTTTGTTAATATTTAGGATTTTAAATGGATATGCACTGCTATGTGCTATTTTTGGAATATTTGTTTGGTTGCTGTTGTTAAATACTTCACTTTGTTCAATTTCCTGTAAGATACTTTCTTTGTTAATGCGTCTGCAGCAAAAGCTGATTGTTATCAGCCTTTAAGAAAACTTCAGTGAACTGGCTTTTTACATGAAGTAATGAACATGGTGGCACAAATGTCTTCAGACTTCACAATGAATGGCACGTTTGTTTTTTTAATAAATAAAATGAATAGATTAATTGTTGACAATTTAGATTCCTTTATACTGATGGAAGAAACAAAATAGTGTCGAAGTTTAAGTAATGTTTTAGTGAATTGAAGTGAAGGTGGCAAGAATGATTAATAAATATCAAAAGTCTGTTTGCAAGCCTGGATTAGTTGCATAATCCCATTCTGTCTCTTCTAAAGAGGATGTGGTTGTATTGTGTAGCAACTTCTCTTTTGCTTGTCTTATACCTATAACTAGTTTTTATTGTGCAGGATGTTACCTTCATTAATGGAGTGAAACATGAAAGTCTGCAGATGCAGTAACTGTAGTTAAAGCACAAAAATGCTGGAGGAAGTTAGCAGATCTTGCAGTGTCCATAGGAGGTAAAGTTTTGAGCCTGAGCCCTTCTTCAAGGTATGAGTGAAAGCAGGCAAGCACCTCCATTTAAAGGCTGGAAAGGGCAAGGCTCTCTGCTGCCATCTGGTTCCACGTGGCTGCTAGCACCCGTTCCAGGCTTCTCAGTTGGGCCCCCACAAAGATTCTGCTATATTGTCTGTGTGTGTATCTCTGTCTCCTTTCCTTCAGATCTGAATTCACAGATCCACCCCCTCCCTCTATCAAATCTCATCTGTTCTATCCATGTCCAATTTTCACCTTGTGTCTGTTGGTCTGTGTTCCTTCCCCTGCCTTTTCCTTCTCCCCAGCCTTTTAATTCAGGTGCCTGCTGCATTTTCCTTTTACCCTGAAGAAGGGCTCAGTCCTGAAATGTCGGATATGTATCTTAATCTCCTATGGATGCTGCTAGACTTCCTGCAGCATTTCTGTGTCCCACTAACATTAAAGGAAATTGATTTGGGTTAGCAAGCCCGCTCTCAAAGCAAAAAGACAGCACATTGCATGGATTGCTTGTGGTGTAACACACTGACAGTGATTTGAATATTATTCAAATGAATAGCAGGACATTTTGTGGAGTTTAGATTGTGAATTTTAAGTTTAATTGCAGTCTGTGACATTGTCAAAGTTTGTTCTTACACGATGAATGTCTATCAGGGTTGGAAGTAATTGGCTTGGAAAAGGGGAAGTGTATTTCAGTATTTAATTAAAAAAATATAAAGATTATTTGTTTGCTAGGAGCTCTATCAACAGAATATCCCTAAAAACTTGCTTTTCAAAGCCAAGGGTTTCTTTATGGTTGAACCAGAGTCATGTTCTTTTCCAGATTTCAGTAGGATGAATAGCTCAACTTTTAGTTTACTGAAAAGATTAATTTAAATAAATAGTGTTTCTTATCTGTTATGAATTTAGTGCATTGAAGGAATGTGATTATCTACAACTTGAACAAGCATTGGTGTTCTGCTACAATCATTTCAGAACTTCCAAGAAAATTGCAAATGATGAGATGCTTTGCACCAATCTAAAGAATATGTCATCAACTAAGTGACACATAATTCAGTCCACAGAGTAAAAAATGTTTTAAAAAAAATCAATGGTTAGTTCACTGTTAAGACTGTTGCATATTGTTTTGGATAACCCATATGGAGACTATTCCAAAGTAACTATACAATGTAGATGTGCTGAGATGATGCCAGTGACAGGAAAGCGGTAATTAAAGGGAACAGGAAAATACTATTCTTGTGATTGTGGAGGAAGTGACGTCAATAGTT
The DNA here is from genome assembly GCF_036971445.1 of Narcine bancroftii. NCBI lineage: Eukaryota > Metazoa > Chordata > Chondrichthyes > Torpediniformes > Narcinidae > Narcine > Narcine bancroftii. The sequence goes on from NC_091469.1 coordinate 368,189,639, forward strand.
TAGAATTATTACTAAGAGTGGGAAGAGAAGATTTGGATGAAATCTTTTTAAACACAAGATTGAACGTGGATTGCCGTACTTCAAGGGAGTGGTTGAGTTGGATACTGCTTGCTGCATCTTAGAAAGGAAAATGGCATAAATATTTGAATTTAAAACAAAGCTATATTTATATAGTGGTCTTAGCTGACAAAAAAAATCCCAGGATGTTTCACAGGAGCAGAATCAAACAAACTTTCATTGAAGAATGTAAGACTGGGTGGCCAAATGCTTACTCAAAGCAGGTTTAGAGAGTTCCAGAACATGGCATGGTGGTTGCTGAATTCAGTGCCATCTCTTGGTGGAATGATTAAATCACGGGAGATCAAGAAGACACAACTGGATCAGCACAAATTAGGAACATAGGAAGTAGGAACAGGAGTAGGCCAAAAATGGCCCATCGAGCCTGCTCCGCCATTCAATACGATCATGGCTGATCTAATTTATGACCTAACTCCACCTACCTGCCTTCTCCCCATATCCCCTAATTCCTCTATCATGTAAAAATTTATCTAACCGAATTTTAAGTATGTTTAATGAGGCAGCCTCAACCACTTCCCTGGTTAGAGAATTCAAACTGATAAATCTGCAGTGAATTGAAAGGAGGAAAATGGATTGCCTTTGTCACAGACATGGAATGGCAAGAAATATTGGGGAGAATATGTGGCAAAAACCTTTTTACACATTGTGTTTATGACCTTGATTCACTGCTTGCGAGCGGTGTGGAGTTTCAAAATGATATTTAGTATGTGGTTGGTTTGAGAAGATTTCCAGGCTTAAATAGTAGGGAAAGGAAATTGACCGGCCAGTGCACAAAAGATTCAGTACAAAGTTCATGGGCAGAATGGCCTACTTCTGCACAATAAAAACTTTATTAGATGGAAGCAAGGCTGAATGTGCTTATGACAGATCAGATGACGAATGGTGAGAGTAGGTGTTCATTAAGAAAAGGCAGTGATGAAGCCAATACCAGAGAGGATGATTGGAGTAATGGAGAATAATGTAAGTGGAAGAAGCCCAGCTTTGAAGTGAGCAAGGAAAGACCTGCTAAGAATTAGCTATGTAGTGAAATATGGGAATAAATATGTCAGCATTTATAGTGAAGTTAATCATATTGCAATATCTTTAAATTCATATGATCTCGCAGTTGTGTGTAATTTTGGAAACCTATGATGTAAGTTTACTTGGCATATTCTGTTTGGCAGGGCTGCAAGCTATTGTCCTTGGACCTTCAAGCAACAATTAGCTTTGAACAGTTCTGATAAAGATTCTTGTGGATAAAGAACCTGATGACTTTCTTCTTTGCTGTGAGCTCCTGTGTCTCATGATTGGACTTGCATCCATGATTTAGATAAAAGATGCAAATCTTCAACGATAGCTATAAGAATGGAAGTATACTTGGCGCAGTTTTTGAATTTCGACATGAATAAGGGAGCCTTGCTTAATGCTGATCTAAAAGAAAAATTCTACAATGGAGATTGTAGGGTACACTATACTGATTGTCAATTTGATGGCTATGTAAAACCTGCATAGCAAATTGCCTGCTTGATAGAAAAGAAAGGTTTTTAATGTTTCCAATAAAATGAACTGAGTGAAAATTAAGCTTTATTTATCTTCTTTGGCTTGGCTTCGCGGACGAAGATATATGGAGGGGGTAAAAAGTCCACGTCAGCTGCAGGCTCGTTTGTGGCTGACAAGTCCGATGCAGGACAGGCAGACACGGTTGCAGCGGCTGCAGGGGAAAATTGGTTGGTTGGGGTTGGGTGTTGGGTTTTTCCTCCATTGCCTTTTGTCCGTGAGGTGGGCTCTGCGGTTTTCTTCAAAGGAGGTTGCTGTCCGCCAAACTGTGAGGCGCCAAGATGCACGGTTTGAGGCGATATCAGCCCACTGGCGGTGGTCAATGTGGCAGGCACCAAGAGATTTCTTTAGGCAGTCCTTGTACCTTTTCTTTGGTGCACCTCTGTCACGGTGGCCAGTGGAGAGCTCGCCATATAACACGATCTTGGGAAGGCGATGGTCCTCCATTCTGGAGACGTGACCCATCCAGCACAGCTGGATCTTCAGCAGCGTGGACTCGATGCTGTCGACCTCTGCCATCTCGAGTACTTCGACGTTAGGGATGAAAGCGCTCCAATGAATGTTGAGGATGGAGCGGAGACAACGCTGGTGGAAGCGTTCTAGGAGCCGTAGGTGATGCCGGTAGAGGACCTATGATTCGGAGCCGAACAGGAGTGTGGGTATGACAACGGCTCTGTATACGCTTATCTTTGTGAGGTTTTTCAGTTGGTTGTTTTTCCAGACTCTTTTGTGTAGTCTTCCAAAGGCACTATTTGCCTTGGCGAGTCTGTTGTCTATCTCATTGTCGATCCTTGCATCTGATTAAATGGTGCAGCCGAGATAGGTAAACTGGTTGACCGTTTTGAGTTTTGAGTGCCCGATGGAGATGTGGGGGGGCTGGTAGTCATGGTGGGGAGCTGGCTGATGGAGGACCTCAGTTTTCTTCAGGCTGACTTCCAGGCCAAACATTTTGGCAGTTTCCGCAAAGCAGGACATCAAGCGCTGAAGAGCTGGCTCTGAATGGGCAACTAAAGCGGCATCGTCTGCAAAGAGTAGTTCACGGACAAGTTTCTCTTGTGTCTTGGTGTGAGCTTGCAGGCGCCTCAGATATACACTATAAGTAACAGTTCATAATGCCCTTTTTTAAAGTTCTGGGCAGGAAGCTGGAAATAATTGTGAGGAGATAATTGTTGCTATGTATCAGGACTTCTCATTTATAGAACATCTAACAGTACAGCATAGGAGCAGGCCCTTAAGTCTGTATCTGCTAAATGTGGTCTAAATTAAACTCAAACTCTGCTGCATGTACTTGATCGATATTGCTTCAATGCTTTCATAATTATGTGTCAATGTAGAAGCCTTTTAAATGCTACTATTGTATCTGCTTCCACCACTGATCCTGGCAGCTCATTCCAGACACTTACCACTTTCTGGGTAAAATACTGTATCAATCCTGCATGTTTCCCTTAAACTTTCTCTCCCTCATCTTACATGATTGGCCTTTCATTTGTGACACTTTTACCCTGGGGCAAAGATTCTGACTGCCCATCATATTAAATCTCATGATTTTATAAAGTTCTATCAAGTCTACCTTCAGTTTCCTACACTTAAGAGAAAGCAAGCCAAATTTGTTCAATCTCTCCCCAAAACATAGATCCTCTAAACCAGGCAGCATCCTGGTAAACCTCTACTGTACCCTTTCCAAAACTTCTACATCCTTCCTGTAATGGGATGACCAGAATTATACCCAGTATTCCAAGTGTGGGCTGACCAAAATTTTGTACAGTAGCAACATGTCCTTCTTACTCAATGCTCCATCCAATGAAGTCAAGTAGACCATCCACCTTCTTCACCACCCTATCTACTTGCATGGCCTGAGATCCCAGTGCTTATCAATGTTTTTCTCAGTCTTGCCATTAACAATATACATTCCCTTACACTTGATCTCTCATTGTGCAACACCTCACACTTGTCTGGTTTAAACTTCATTTGCCATTTCTCTACCAATATCTTTAACTGATTTGTTTTATTATTTGATAATTCTCCAATCTGTCTACAGCTCCACCAATCTTTGTATCATTTGAAAACTTACTAACATCCCTGACTACATTTTCATTCAAGTCATTTATATATACCACAAACAACAGGAGCACCAACACCAATTCCTGCAGAATGCCACTGGTCACAAGCCCCCAGCCAAAGTAAAAACCTTCAACTATCCTCTATCGTCTATGGGCTAGGCAACTCCAAATCTAACTGTCAACTCACCATGGATCTGCACTGTCTGAATTATTCTACCGGGGGGGGACCTAGTTAAACACATTACTGAAGTCCCAATCGGCCACATCTACCTCCCTTCCTGCATCAAGCATCTTTGTCACCTTTCCATATAAAAAAATAAATTGATAAAACTGTCTCTCACCTGACAATGATTTTCCAAATGTGGCTAAATCCTAGCCCAAAGTATCCTTTATAACAGCAGTCTCCCTAACATTGATGTGAGGCTTGCTGGCCTATAATTTCCTTAATTATCCTTTTTTCTTTTTCAAAGGTACAATATTAGCTATTCTCAAGCCATCTGGAACCTGTTCTGTCATTAGCCTCTTTCAATAACCTATTAGATCCAGGGGACTTGATCTCCTTAACCCAACACTACCTCTTTCTTGAACTCAAAATGTGCTAACACATGAGCATTGTCCACATTATGCACCTTATAAAGGTAAATACCAATCCAAAGTACTTGCTTAGCACCTCACCCACTTCTTTTGACTCCAGACACAAATTCTCTTCTTGGTCCTTGAATGGATATGTCTTCTCTCCAGTCATTCTCTAATTTTAAAGTACATTTAAAATCCTTTAAATTCTCACTGTTAATGAAGAGTGATCAGTATTCTCACAATGTTGCCCCATTGAAACTCTGATGACCTGGCTGAGATCATTTGCTAATAGAAGGTCCATTATTCCCCCCTTCCTGATTGCTCTATCTAAATACTGTTTCAAAAAGATGTGGCTGGTGGTGAGATTATGTCGTAAGTACCTGAAATGTTGGAGGATGATATTTTGCATGCGGAGTCTGGTGGGGTGGTGAGCGAGGACGAGGGGTATCTTGTCCTTGTTGCACATGTGGGGGCATGGAGGGGCCAGGGCAGATATGCAGTTAATGGATGATATGCAGGTGAGGGCTGAGTTGATGGAACTAAAGGGGATGCCACATTTTTAGAGAAGGAGGGCATCTTGAATTATCTAGGATGGAAGACCTCATCCTGGGAGCAGTTGTGACAGAGATGGAGGAATTGAGAGAAAGTAATGGAATCCTTATTTGAAGTACTTCATTCCAGTACTTCTCAAGGCATATCCAAAACTTATGAATGAATGAAGCATCTCCATTTTTGCATCTATCACAATGAGGAGATACATCTGCCTAAAAATTAATAATTTGACTTTGGACATGAGTTCTATGAATTACTTTAAATTGTATGAAGTATTAACCAATTTGAAAATTACATTCCAAGTTTCTTCAAAGATTAAAAGCAGTAGTTCCTGTATCCAGGCTTTTTAAATGTTATCTAAAAGAGCGTCTCTTATTCCCAACAAAGTATCAGAAATGTTAGATAATGAACTGTTATGGAAAAGTTTTAAATTAAAAATTACATCTATTAAATTCTTATCAGTGCTGAAAGGAAATTAGTGCAATTAAGATCGCAAAAAAAACTCTAATCTGTAAATAACGGAAAAGAATGTATTGGGTAATCTATATTTAACTGACAGTTGTTGAAAAGAAACAAGACTGCCTTTGATAAATAAATCTTAAAAAAAAATTAATGTCTTTTAGTCTTAGTTTTTAGTTGTTAGTGGGAGATGCCGAGATTGGTATTGTATTAACTATGTTACTTTGTACTTGTATTACTTTATTTTGTATTTTTTCTGTACGTGAATTACTTACTTTCTTCATATGTTAAAATTAATAAATAAAGTTTCAAAAAAAAAAATTAACGTCTAATTGGTACCATTTTATAAAATCTACATCAAGCATGATGTAGTTACTATATTTATCACCTTCTCCCTAAAGAAATAATGTTTAAAGAAATAATTAGGAAAAAATAGGATGAGGAAGAGAAAATCTCAATAAAACAAAATGTTTTCTGAGTTGTATCCAGATCCTCAAAGTATGTTTAACCACTGGGAAATAATAAACAATTATGTAACAGAATTGGATTCCAAAGAAACCCATTTTGGACAGTGTTCATGATTAATGTGATATGACCAAAAATTAAGATTTTGAATATAATAGAACCTAAAGGTTCTGCATTCTTTTAAACATTTTTGTATATGTACTTTGTTTTAGCAAGGATGTTTACTATTCCATATATAAGAAAATAAAATTGAGTCAAGAGATTCCAAAAAAGACAGGAATAAAAATAGGTAAAGCCTGAAAAAGGTATATAAATTTAGGTAATATATTCATTTTAATAGAATTGATATGGCCAACCAACAATAAAGAAAGGGGCGACCAATGCTCCTCTGACGTGTTTGATTAAAGTGAGAAAATTTTCTTTGAATGTTTTTAGTGATTGTTACATCCAAATAGGTAAGTTGATTTCTTACAATTTTAAAGGGTAGGTTAGTATTTATCAGTGCTGAATTATTTTTAAAAAGTTCATTGTTGTGTAGATTTAAGTTATAACCTGAAAATTGATGAAAATAAGAAATTAAAGAAAGCATAGAAGGCAATTAAGTCTGAAGATTAGAAATAAATAGCAATAAATCATAAGCATAAAGTGAAAAAACTTTAAAATACCCTTCCTTAAAATACCAGTAATATCAATAGATTCTTAAAAAGCGATAGCTAAGGGTTCTAAAGCTAGGTCAAAAAGCAATGGACTTAAAGGGCAACATTGATCGGTTCCATGATGAAGTTTAAATGGTTTAGAATTCTGGTAGTTAATAAGAACATAGGGAGAAGGTGATAAATATAGTAACTTAAAGCATTGAATAAAATCATCCCCAAAATTAAAATTTTATAAACTCTAAAATAAATAATGCCATTCTACCCAATCAAAAGCCTTCTCTACATCCAGAGATACCACACATTCCACAATCCCATTAGAAGGTGAGTATATAATATTTAAATGAAAATAGAAATAGCAATTAAAATAAATAAATAAATAAATAAATAGATGGGTGAATAAATATATATATATATATATATATGTATGAATCCAGTCTGATCATCAAATATAATAAATGGCAAAATATTTTCAAGTCTATGAGCCAAAACTTTGGATGGAATATTAGTGTCGAGGTTGAGAAGAGAAATTGACTTGTATGAAGAACAGTTAACTGGATTTTAATTCTTTTTAAGAATTAGCAAGATGGAAGTCTCATAGAAAGATTGTGACAATTTTCCCAATTTAAAGGAATCAGAAAAAAAACAGAACACATTCAAGGACAGAAGTGGGGGATAAATACGAAATATTCAATGAACAGTCTATATTAAAATAAGAATAACAATTTTTAATAAAGCCAGATTGATCTTCAGAAATGATTGATGGTAATATGTTCTCCAATCTGTGGGCCAATAGTTTAGCCAAAATCTTCATATAAACATTAAATAAAGAAATAGCCTATAAGAAACACATTCAAGTGGATCTGACCTATTTTTCACAATAAGAGAAATACAAACTTCATTAAAAGATGATGTTTAAATGAGTTTAATTTATCAAGCCCTTGTTTAGCGGTTCCTGCCTAAAGTAAGGAATATATTTTTGAAATTTTTTTTGCACTCCCCTTTCAAACCAGAGTCTCTTTTTCACTACACTGTGGTAAGGTTAGTGCTGGACTTAATTTGTCCCATAAATAAGATCTTAATTGAAGATAGCAGAAAAAGGATGCATTTAAATCTTCATATTTATTCCTAATTTGCTCAAATGTCATAAACTGTCTCTGCTCATAGCAATCCTCAATACACTCGACCCCTCTCTGAGACCAAGTCCAGAATTTTATTATCAATCATAAATGGAATTAACATATTTTGAGCCAGGGGTGTTTTATGTGAAAGACTTCCCCCCCCAAACCCCCCCCCCCGCATTCCCAATTTGACCATTAATTTTATTCCATATTGTAATTATATGCTTTAATTTTGGGGGGGGGGCTTCTTTAGGGCCAAATAATAATTTAGAATTCCATTTATATATAAGGATTTCTGCTATCCTCTGACCAACCTTGTACTACTGCACTTTTACACATGAAGACTTGACTCCTTCATCAAACTTCATTTCCTCCCAATTCATAATTTCAATAGAAACTCTGGAAGACTTACCAATAACTTTGGTTGAAAGGGTCAACTGTATTAAAATGAATGTACTGCCTAGAGCACAATTTTGTTTTCAAAGTTTGCCTGTTCCTATACCTCAGAGATTCACAACTTTAAAAAATGCATCAGGAGGTTTCTGTGAAAAGGAATATTGTGGTCAATTAAAATAGAAATTCCACTGACTTTAACATCAGAAAAAGAATGAAGACATTGTCTATTCCTTTTTGACATGAGTCTGGCATTATCACAATTTCTGATATGAGTTTTTTGAAGAAAAACAATTTCCACTTTTAGATGCCTGACACAGCAAGCACTCCTCTGCATTTAATTTTACTATTTAAACCTTTAACATTCCAAGAGACAAGTCTGGTTTGATTGATCATGAGTCTTAATTTGTCACCATTCCCCAAGTGATCACCATGAATATATGCACAAGCATGGCTTGTATAAACCATGAAGCCAAAACAACCATGCAAATCTTGCACTTTAGACCCAAACACCCACCCTTCCCCCAAATATCCCAGCACTGAAAGTTGCTAAAGAGCAACCAGCTCAAAAAAATGTTTTAAACTCTTGTGCTTCTGCTGAAGAATGTAAGTATAGTTCCTTATATACATTACTTTTCAAGCTCAATAAAATAAATATCTAAAACCTATACTTGATTAATATAATATTTTCAGGACATTAAAATAGATTGTGTACATGTACATTAATGTTCCCTCGACCATGGAATAAATTAAACTCACAATCCTATTTTTCCACAGTCGAATAATAAACTACACAGCTGTATTACTTGCACTATTGACAAATGAATAATCAAAATGGGTAATTAATGTCAATATTAATAAAGTAAAATTTAAATCTTTACTGTCAAAAAGAAACAACAAGCTAAAATAAAAAAAACAAATTTATTAATTCATTCAATGAACAAAACATTTGGATTAACAAATTAACAAAAAGAAGAGAACAGCCAAACTTCCCCACTCGAAACAAAACAAAAAAGTTTAGAATAGAAAAAAATTCAGACGCCAACTAATAGTTCATATTAGATGAAGTTGAAGGAGATTAATTTAAAAGTTTGCATGCCTCTTCCACCAATTTCATAAATTCCTTGTGTGACAGAGTATATAGATATGTTTTTGAGAGATAAATTGGGAAAGGTTAGTTAGAGTAGGTCACATACAAACACTTTAAAACATATTATTTAAAATACTGGAGCTCTGCCCCACGCTAGACATGTCAGGGCTAACAGTCTTTGCAGAAGCTTTGGAGAATGCCCAAGAGACTTCACTAAAATGGATTGCTGTTTACAAAGAGGCAACAGATGAAAGAGCTTGTTGGACCACAGATTGTCTGGAGCTGTTCTAAGAGGGTCATGTTGTTTTGCAAGCAGAGAGAGTCAAACAGGCCCTCTCTCAGAGAGAAAAAGAGAGAGAGATCACTTCTACAGTGTTACAGCCAGCAACAGCAGTTGGAACTAGAACAGTACAAGCTGGTAAGCTTGTGGAAAACCCCATGTGGAAGACAGGTTGTAAGTGCTTGACTCAGCCTGGTAGAGGACTAGCTGTCTAATGTTTCATTTGGAATAAGAGAAACAAAAAGACACTCTGTGGTGACCTGAAAGAAAGAGGTTATCATCTGGAGAATCCTGAAGGGGGAAAGTTTCATCAGCAAGACATTGAAGTGCCTGGGTGTCCATCGTACAACACATCTCTCTCTGAAAACCAACAAGAATCTTCCTGAAATCTACCTTTCAAGCACCAAAGCCTGGTGAACTTTATAAAGGTTAAATTCTGTGCACAGTTTAAGATTTGTCTGCAACAGGTGAACTTGGAGGAATGGGAAGTGAGATTGGACTGTGAACCAAATAACCTTTTTGAACTTACACACATATTACATACATGTGTGCTTAGAATTAGAAGGGGATTAAGTAAGTCAATAGTGATAAGTTAAAGTTTGATTCTATTTTCATGTTTAAAGATAATTAAAAACAACTTTTGTTTAAGTAGCCATTTGCCTTGGTGAAAATCTATTACTGCTGGGATTTGGGGTCCTCTGGGCTCGTAACACTTGTGACTGTCTACAAAAGTGATCTGCAGACAAGCTGGATATAATAATGCAGGTTTGAATCCTTTCTTGTACAGCTCAGTCATGACTTTTTTTGTATTCTGTTTGGATATTCATAACTTCAAGTCAGAAGTCTTCAACAAGTTTAATTTGTTCCCCCAAGTAATTCAGATTTATTTTCCGATGAGCCTCATGAATTACAGGATCCTTTACTTGGTACTAATGAAACCAGAGGACTACCAAACGTGACCCATGTCCTGAAGTTGGCTTGGGAGCTAAGGACCAATGAGGTCTGTTAAAGTCGTTTAGTAGAAAAGAACTCTCTTTCAAAAACCTTCAAGAGTAAATTTGAAAAAAGTCAGTCACCTGGCCATTTTTTGTGTTCTCTTTTAAACCCAAGATCTATATGTTTTGACGCCTGCTTCTCCTCTCCAAATCAACAATTTTTGAAGTAATTTGAAGTTGTTAGCAGACATTTCAGAACAAAGAGTTTCTAGCTTGTTAACATTCATTAACTGAATTCAAACTAACCTCCACAACTTCCAAACGATTGGCAATTGCTGATATTGATTGTGCAACCTTTTCAAGTGCAGATCTGATTTCCCTTTGCAGTTATTTCCCATGTATGTTTGATCAACATGCCAGAGATGGATTCTGGAGTCAAAGTGGCTGTCTCTTCCCCCTTTTTCCCATCTTTGCCATTTATTTTTTTTGCTGTTTTATCTCATCTCGTAGCAGCCATTTTGAAATATAGCAATATTCATTAGTGAAGGGCAAAGTATAAAACATATTGTTTAAAATTTTAAGGTAGATGAATGGGAAAAGTTTCAAGATGAACAGGAGCATCTAACTACTGCTGTTATGCCATGCAGTAGCCAACTGAAAGTCACTAAAGCTTTTAATTGATTAGCTAATAGTTTACCTGTTTTATCTCCATGAATATAGAATTGACTTTTAGTTTTTAAAAGTTGAGTTTCAGTTGGATACATTGGAAGAATTTAGTTTTAATTTCATCATGTCATTTATATAAAACAGGGTCTGGAGTCAGAGCATACCTTTGACCTAATTTTTTTAGTTGGTTATCTAAATCAGTTTTCTCTTGATTAGCCTTTTTCCTAATCCTTGCAGTATGAGATCATTTGTCCCTTAATATAAGCCTTAAAAGCATCCCAAACAATAAGATTAGAAGTCTCTTCCACAATATTTTTTCAAAATAAAGAGTGATTTGTTCCTCCAAGAACTTACAAAAATACTTGAATTAAAATGCCAATGTCTGTTTATTTGGTGGACACCAGGAAAGTTTAAAGATAGTAACACAGGAGCATGATCAGAAATGACTATATTTTTATATTCACAAGATCAAATTAATGGGATCATTTGACTATCAATAAAAAAATAGTCAATCTGTAAATATGTTTGATGAATATGAGGGAAAAAGTAAATATTCCCTGTCTTCTGAATTTAACAAAAAAAGGCCAGACATCAATAACATTACATTTTAATTAAAAAAAATTGAATGAATAAAGCCTGTTTATTCAAATAGCTGGCTTGTGAGACGAACGATCTAAAACTCGGGTCTAACCAGCAGTTAGTCTCCACCCATCACTAATGAATAAAGACTCAAATCAGATACTAATGGAAAAAAAAATAAAATCAAGTGCCATCCACATTTGGGGCATAAACATTAGCAAACACCACCAATTTATTTTATAATTTCCCTGTCACAATAACAAAGTGACCATTTGAGTCTGAGACAACATTATGTCGAACAAAGGAAATTGTGTGATCTATAAAAATTGACACCCCTCTGGATTTGGCCTGAACTGATGACTGAAAATGCAGCCCATTACATCTTTTAAAAAGATGTCTGTTATCACTATTACGTATATGCGTTTCTTTCAAAAATAAAATTGGGACCTTAATTTTTTTTTAGCAGAAGCAAAAATCTTATTTCATTTTACAGGGTGATTTAACCCTTTGATGCTAAAACTAAGTAACTGAATTACTTGATCCATTTTAACTCTTTAAAGAATAGGAAGCTAACAAATAGGGAACTAATATAAAACATACTAAGGAAGCATTGAAAGTAAAGTAGCCAAAAACAGGTGTAATTATACCAAGCCAAAACAACTTTGAAGGAAATATTAACACCCTTCCCTCCCTCCACCCAAAGCAACAAAGCTGACCAAAAGACACACAGCATGCAGCTAATTTATTGTTCCCCAAAAAATTCCTGATGGCAAAACTCTAAAAATTATAATGAAACCTTTCCTAACAAGACAAAACAAAGCTATTACAATTAATGCCAAGAACAAAAACTGATATAGTTTTTATGTTTTCATAAATATAATAGCACACATTGCCAATTAAGAACAGAAAATACCTTGTAGTAAAAACACAACTATTAAAATGTTCATTTAAACAGTTATTTCAAAATCAAAAAGTGTAGCATTTTAATAAAATAAATGGTTTATTAATTCAAATAGTTAATTCCAAATCAAATAACTTTATTGTAAGCTAAATGATTTAAATATCAAAAGCAAACTCAGCTCAAAATGTATAGGCATTAAGGCATTAACTCATGTAAACTTTATTCTAATAGTTAAGCATTAAAAATTCAAGATGTGAAGCAGCTATAGGAAGTAGAGAATCAATTAATGAGAAGGAAAAATAGTAGAATTTCTGGACTTCTTCAATGGTATAAAACCACTTCTTAGAATTGTTCTTCAGTGTAAGTCGAAGGGGTGTTGGGAAAAGCAAAGCAGGCTTTAAACCTTGATTGTAGCATTCTGACAACCTTTTTGTATTTGACACGTTCAGTCATAACCTCAGATGAGTAGTCTTTGATGACACCAGTCTTCTGACCTTTGTAATCAATTCTTCCTCTGTGACGAGCTTCAATTATAAAAGCTCCTTAGTTTGAAATTCATAAAAGCAAACTATAACTGAACGAGGTCCCTGACTGGGAGGTGGTTTAGGAATCAACGATCTGTGTGCACGATCTATCGCAGGGAGAGTTGGCAGAGCTGCAGATTCAAACAATTCAACCAGAAAACTTGCAAAAAAATTTAGAAGGCTGGGCACTCTCAGTTGACTGTGCCAGGTCCAGAATTCATTAGTTATTTCTGCTACTTCTGTTCTCTAAATTAATAATCTTATGGGTTAATTTTCCATTTAGTCTTTAATAAAGTTTTACACAGCTTTTGCACATCATCCATTCTTCCATCCAAAGCATTCACAGGTTCTTCATTATCTTGAATACACATATCATGTTCTTCTAAGTTTTTTAAAAAGAATCCAGTTTGGCATCCATCTGCTTAAATTCATTTCTAAATTGTTGTATTTCCTCAGAGTATTCTTTTCTATGTGGTCGAAGCAAATCTACGATAGACTCCAAAGACTCAAGAGTGTCCCTTTCTAGTAGCTTTACTCCTTGTAACCATGTTAAAGACAGTTACAGTCATTATCTAGTTAAATTCAGTAAACAATGTTGACTTTAAGAATAAGGATTTAAAAAGGTTGGAACATTTAGGTACATTTAGTTGGATCTTTATTTCTGATTCTATACGCATTATTTCAGTAGTTGAGCCCATCATTATGTCCTCTCTGAGTGCATCTATGATGCTATCCCTGATTAGAAATGCTATGCCTCTACCTCTTGCCGCCTTCTCTATCCTGTTTAAAATAACAAAACCCAGGAACATTGAGCTGCCAATCCTGACCCTCTTCCAGCCAGGTCCCCGTAATGGCTACAACATGATAATTTCAAGAACCGATTCAGGCTCATCTGTCTTACCCACAACATTCCCCACATTAAAAAAAAACATCCTTTAGCTCCTCAGTCTTGCTGTGACCATACACCTGTCCTTCCTTTCAGGTTTGCTTGCGCTAGCATCTGCCATCCCCTCAATAGGACGGCGCGGTTGTCGTAGTGGATAGCGCAATGCCTTTACAGGACCAGGGTTCGAATCCCACACTGTCTGTAAAGAGTTTGTACGTTCTCCTCATGTTAGTGTGGGTTTTCTCAGGGGCTCCGGTTTCCTCCAACCTTTTGAAATGTACCGGGGGTGTAGATTAATTTGGTGTAAATTGGGTGGCATGGACTCATGGGCCAAAGTGACCTGCCTACCATACTGTATGTCTAAATTTAAAAAAAAATTGAATTAATTCTTCCATTTAATGCCCTGTTGCTCATTTCTCCCCACCACTCATTTAAACCTTACTGAGTATCACCAGCAAACGTCTCCACAAGGTTATTTGTCCCCCTCCAGTTTAGGTGTAACCTGTATCTGGAAGAGTGCCAAATGATCTAAATCCCTCCCTCCTGCACTTGTTCCTTAGCTACACATTAAACTGTGCAATCCTTCTGTTACTTGCCTCACCAGCACATGGCACAAGTAGTAATCCTGAAATTGCTACCCTGGTAGTCCTGTTACCTACGTCTCTGAACTCATTCTGCAGGACCACATCTCCCTTCCTACCTATGTGATTGGTATTAATGTAGACCAGCCTCTGTCTGCTGTCTCGCCCCTCTCAGAACAGATTGTATCTGCTCAGACATCCAGGACCCTGACACTAGAGAATTGGGAGGATTATAAACAACTCTATACATTATTGATTATTACTGATTTAATATTATATAGTGTCATTACTATATGTTCCACATTTTAAGCTATGATTGTGTGAATTAACAGTGAGATGATGAGACATTATATCAGAGACCAGATTTGCTGGTCAAATAATTTTGTTGCTATGAAGAGGAATCTAAAGATCAAAACATATTTCCAGTAGTGAGACACCCACTATTGCCACTGATCTGTGTGACATGTATGGACTCTATCTTTTCCAGACGTGCTGGTGTTAACTCGCACCTTGAAATTGTCTTGATTCAAAGAAGTAATGTCCAAGGCAGTAGTTGAGTCCATGTGATGTAATGCCATCATGTAAGCAGACCAGAACAAATTCTATCTTTGAAAATATTGGAAAATTCTTTGTAAAGCCATACTTCAGGTTTAGCCCACCATTGAAGCTATCAAGGAATTAGAATATTCCCAAGAAATAGAAACCATCAAAAACAATTAAAATTACAGAGTTACTGTGTACATTCTGCATTTTTTATTTTCATTTCAGATTTCAAGAATCCAGTATTTCTAATTTATAAATTGTTTTATATTTGCACGTTTCTCAAATAGATTCTTCATCAATGCCATTACTAGGGAGTTGCAGCAAAACAATAGCTGGGAAATTTCTGGCATTTTGGGGTTTCCACTTTCACATAGGCTTCCCAAGCTTGTTGGTGTGATTACAAAGGAATAAAATTATTTTGGCCAGGAACTGTTTTTTTTTAAATTTTGCAGGACAATCAATCTCTTCTCATTTCTTTTTCACAACTATAAAAGCAATGAACTGTGAAGGCTTGAGAAGCAAGCCATGTATTGATTGCCATGCCAAATGACCTCAGAAGGGTTTGACTGTTGATTGAATTAACAGCTGTAAAATGTTGGTGTCCGGCCAGACCAGTGTTGATTCTAGTAACATTTGCCTTTGCTAATCATTAATTTGAGAGAAGTTAATTAGAGCCCTGCTGTTATAGTTCTCACTACTTGACATTTTCTAGATGAATTTAAATGTGACTATGTTTAACATATGTGTCATATTTTATGAATACCATGGCCTTGTTGACCAAATTAATGAATTTTTATACACATAAATAAATGCTGTTATTTGACAGTATAATAATGGCAAAATTGAGAAATGTGTATGTATGGAGAAGGAAAATTTGAATTGTTTTTATGCAGAGTTTTTCATGTTTTTTTTCCTCTGAACCATGCAGTTTGGCTTTTGTTTCAAACTATAATTAGCAGAGTGGCATGATCTCTGACTCTTGATCCGTACATTTGATGATTCAGGGTATGGCATGTAATACTACCTGCTGAAATTTTGACTGAAGGGATAGAAATTAATGCTTAGAAATTGGTTATGCTAAATGCACAAACATTTTAGCGAAATAGAAATAAATGGTTCAGACAGGATACTGTCAGCTATACTTCACTTCGGTCAAAATAACATTTGTTCTGCAACGACCTAGGAGACTTGTGTAGGATTTGTAACTCTGCTACAGGTGGAACAGAAGATGCTGAGTGGGTGGATTACAGGAGCTATTGCTTGCTTCTACCATCTTTTTCCATGCCGATGCTCCTGTTGTAGAGACTCGAGGTGCTCAATGCCTTCTCAAGTGCTCCTCCTCTAGTTTTAGAAATTACAGACCAGGGATTTTCGTGAATTGGTGTAGATATTCTATTTTTACAAGGAAGCTTTGGAAAAAGTTCTTTGTATTTTTTTATTATCTTCTGAGTTACGGCGAAAATCACAGACCGGCCAGGACAAACCAGACAATATACCTCATATACTGGTGCTAGTTGAATGTGACCAATCTGGATGCTAGGGGATATAGCATTGACATTGGTTACTGTCTCGTGGTTCCCCTATCCTGCCAGTAGCTTAGGAGGATTTTGCAGAGACAGCATTGTGGTACTTCTCCAGTGCTTTTGGGTGACCACTGTATGTGTTGCAGTGAAAACATTGGATGTTCCAGCAGCAGAACATTTTGAAGCAGATTTTAATTGCATTTTAGGCTTTTCCACAGGTGTTCTATTAAACACCCACTGCAAATGAAAATTGTTGTTTTATCCCTTTCATTGACATGGAAGTTAACTGTTGTCCTAAGATTCTTCGGCACTTTGATCACATATTATCAAAAATATAAAGGCATTGCCAATTTGTATAATCTTATAAAGATGGTGCTATCTAAACTGCAATATTGATGGCTCCATAAATTAAATCTCTTTTAATTTTAGGTTTGATCTGTTTCTGGCCTCCACTTTGGCCTCTTCCAGGATGCCAGACTCGACTCTTCTGTTTCTGCAGCAGGCTTTGAAAACCCAAACTAATTGGATCGCTGGATGAGAGCAATAAATAACTGCATCAGTACATAAACATTGAAATAAAATAACCATAAAGTAAAATATTCTACAAACATGATTTAATGGCATGATTTCAATGTTTCAAATCAACATGAAATGTGTCTATAGTAGGCATAAGTGGGAGTTATAAGAAATAAATGTATTTATGTTGTTTCTCTCCTGGAAGCAAACACAACTGGGTTTTGAAAATTACTGATTAATAAAAGTTAATATTTCTTTTCCACTTTTTTTTTCTGAGTTGCTTATAGCTTGGCCACAAATAGTTCAGATGGTGTATTAAATCACTCTTTAAACTGAATTCTGTTTTGTTAATTTCTGATGTAGAGAGGTTTTGTTTCAATAGACATTAGACTATACATTATTAAAGCAACTGGAACACTCTAAATTTGATCTGTTTAGATACTGAAATTTTGGCCCACTATTTATTACTGGGTGATTTCTATTTTGGGTGGGTATGGGTTTCTGTTGTTAGGTTGGTTATTTGCAGGTTAACTTTTTAATCTTTAATAAAACCCTGCCTTGAAGCAAGCCAGACTGAAAGGCTTCATTTGTGAGAAACTGAGTTCTGATATTGTCAAAAGGGAGAGAGGAGGTAGGAGCTGGCGGAAGCATCTTAATGTAATGATAAAATCTGTGGCAGGCATCCTCATTAAACAACTTTAATAAGTGACCCATTTCACAGGAATGGATTGGATGTCAATCACTAGTCCTGCTGATGTTGAAAATAGAAGTGGGCAGATTGGGTTTCGCTTTGAGATTTTTAAATAACTTTCATGCTCAAATTTTAGGATTAAAATTAACTCACAGAAAAACAATATTTACATGAATTTAAAGACATAAATTTAAAATCAGTTTCAAATCATTTGAAACTTGGTTTTCTTGTTTGTTTGTTTTTGTGGGGCTACACATAGAGCTAGAAGATGGCCCATTCTCCAAAACTAGTAAGCCCTGCAAGTTGTTGGAAGGAAATTTTCAGATGGATTCAATTTTTCTTTCTTGTGACCCAGTAACAATAGACTGGCCAGAGGTTATGGTATGGTGAAAGTTATTTAACCTCATAATTTCAGTGGTAAACCTCATTGCACATATGGGCAAATATAATTATAATTATATTTCACTTACAAGTTCAAGCATTGTCAAATTAATGGAAATTTAATGTTTTTCCTATGAATTTAGGAGCAATAAAATGTACAGAAAATATGCATCTATTTGCCAAGTGCATCTAAGGATTGAGATTACATGTCCAACAGCAGGGTACTTTTTTATTTGTTGATTGCAAATTTAGTTCGTTATGTCCAAATCCCTAAATATCCATATTTAGCCATTGAATGCCTGGGTAGCATTGGTGTGCTTCTGACAAAGGGGCATCAAACTCTTCTTTCCACAGTTGCTGTCTGACCTACCAAGTGTCTCCAATTTATTCTGTTTTTGTTTCAGGTTTACAGCATCTGCAATTTTATTTATTTTTACTCTTGTGGTCCCAAAATGGATACATTTAAGACTTTGACATAGCCCAAACAGAGATCCTCTTTTTCCATGCCTCAACAATATTGATTTGATAATTCCCACTGGCTTTTCAGGTGGTACCAAAAAGCTATTGCTACAATGATGAGCATTCCTAGTTTTCACCTGGTCAGTTTTGCGTTGATGATGAGGAGTGGAGGGGAGAGGGTGCCCTGATGGTCTATCCTGACTGTTCTAAACAACAACAACTTGCACAATAATTTAAAATGCCCCAACCACTTCACAGGATATTCCCAGGATTCCTATGATGGCAGGACTTAAGTATGGAGAAAGACTACATAGACTAGGGTTATATAACGTAGAACATTAGAGGACATAATGTGCTGATCTATGTAAACCAACTCTACGCAGTCTAATCCTTCCCTACCTACTGACACCGTGGTTTGGCATGTGGAATAATGACATAATCTGGCTATTAGTGAAACTTAGATACAGGAAGGGCAGGACTGCAACTCAATATTTTGGGCTTCTGATGCTTTAGATGTGATAGAATGGGTGGGGGTGGGGGTGGAGGAGGGGATGTGGTGGATTGGAACACTGGATGAAAGGGGGAAGAGTGGCATTGGGGAAATGCCACTCTCTAAGGAAAATTTCACAGCTGTGCACAGGCAGGACAGATCAGAGGGCTTGTCTACTGAGGTTATCTGGGTCAAGCTGAGGAATGGGAAAGGTATGACCACACTCGTAGGGCTGTATATAATCTGCCCAATAGTCAATGAGAATTAGGAGCAAATCTCTCGAGAGACTGCAGACAGTTTTAGGAAACATAAGGTTATTATAGTAGGAGATGATAATTTTCCACTTAATGACTGGGCCTCACATAATGACTGGGCCTCCCATACTGTAAAAGGGCTGGATGGCTTGGAGTTTGTCAAATGCGTTCTGGAAATATATAGAGGTACCAATTAGAGAGAATGCGATACTGGATCTCCTTTTAGAGAATTAGACAGGACAGGTGACAGAGGAATGTGTAGGGGAATATTTTCGGTCCAGAGATCATAATGCCACTAGTTTCAAGTTAATTATGGAGAAGGATAGGTCTGGGCCTTGGGTTGAAATTCTAAATTGGCGAAAGGCTAACTTTGAGGAAATGAGAGAGGATCTAGATTGCGTGGATTGGGATGTTGTTTTCCAGAAAGGAATTGCGAGGTAATTGGAGGACCTTCAAAGTTGAAAGTACAGAGTTTGTATGTTCCTGTCAGCATTAAAGGCAAAGTTTCCAGGTACCTTGGATTTCAAGGGATATTGGGGATCTGGTTCAAAAGAAGAGAGAGCTGTAAACCATGTACAGGCAACATAGAGCAAATGAATACTTGAGTACTTTAAAAAATAAATGCAAGAAAAAACCTCAAGAAATAAATCAGGAAGGCTAAAGAAGGCATGAGGTTGCTTTGGCAGACAATGTGAAGGAAAATCCTAACAGTTTCTTCAGGTATATTAAGAGAAAAAGGATTGTAAGGGACAAAATTTGTCCCCTTTAAATTCAGAGTGGTCGGCTTTATATTGTATCCAAAAGAGATGGGGGAGATCTTAAAAAATTTTTTTTTTCATCATTATTCACAATTCAACCAGTTTACCTATCTCGGCTGCACCATATCATCAGATGCAAGGATCGACAATGAGATAGACAACAGACTCGCCAAGGCAAATAGCGCCTTTGGAAGACTACACAAAAGAGTCTGGAAAAACAACCAACTGAAAAACCTCACAAAGATAAGCGTATACAGAGCCGTTGTCATACCCACACTCCTGTTCGGCTCCGAATCATGGGTCCTCTACCGGCATCACCTATGGCTCCTAGAACGCTTCCACCAGCGTTGTCTCCGCTCCATCCTCAACATCCATTGGAGCGCTTTCATCCCTAACGTCGAAGTACTCGAGATGGCAGAGGTTGACAGCATCGAGTCCACGCTGCTGAAGATCCAGCTGCGCTGGGTGGGTCACGTCTCCAGAATGGAGGACCATCGCCTTCCCAAGATCGTGTTATATGGCGAGCTCTCCACTGGCCACCGTGACAGAGGTGCACCAAAGAAAAGGTACAAGGACTGCCTAAAGAAATCTCTTGGTGCCTGCCACATTGACCACCGCCAGTGGGCTGATATCGCCTCAAACCGTGCATCTTGGCGCCTCACAGTTTGGCGGGCAGCAACCTCCTTTGAAGAAGACCGCAGAGCCCACCTCACTGACAAAAGGCAAAGGAGGAAAAACCCAACACCCAACCCCAACCAACCATTTTTCCCCTGCAGCCGCTGCAATCGTGTCTGCCTGTCCCGCATCGGACTTGTCAGCTACAAACGGCCTGCAGCTGATGTGGACTTTAACCCCCTCCATAAATCTTCTTCCGCGAAGCCAAGCCAAAAATTCACTCAGGAAACAGACACAGAGTTATGGGAACTAAGAAAAACAAGCAGTGAGATAATGGAATGCATACAAATTAGAGGAGGAAGTGCTTGTTGTCATAAATACCCAGGGCCTGACAAGATATTCCCTTGGACCTTGAGGGAGGCTAGTTCAGAAATTGCAGGGGCTCTGACAGAAATATTTAACATTTCCTTAGACATGGGTGTGGTGCCGGAGGATTGAAGGGTAACTCACATTGTTCTGTTGTTTAAAAAAGGTACCAAAAGTAACCCTGGAAATTATAAGCCAGTAAGCCAGATGTCAGTTGTAGGTAAATTATTGGAAGGTGTTTTTTAAGAGATCTGATAATACAATTATTTGGATAGCCAGAAACTGATTAAGGATAGTCAACATGGCTTTATGCATGTTACATCATGTTTAACTAATCTCGTAGAGTTTTTCAAGGAGATTACCAGGAAAGTTGACGAAGGAAAGGCTGTGGATATTGTCAACTTCGACTTTGGTAAGGCCTTTGACAAGGTCCCGGATGGGAGGTTTATCAGGAAGGTTCATATGCTAGGTATTCACAGTGAAGTAGTGAATTGGATTGGACAATGGTTGTCAGGGAGAAGCCAATGAGTAGTGGTGGATGATTGCTTTTCAGACTGGAGGCCTGAGACTACTGATGTGCCTCAGGGATTGGTGCTGGGACCATTGTTGTTTGTCATATATTTCAATGATCTGGAAGATAGTGTGATAAATTGGATCAGCACGTTTGCAGATGACACTAAGATTGGAGGCAAAAAAGGTTTTCAAAGCTTGCAGAGAGATCTGGACCAGCTGGAAAAATAGGCTGAAAAATGGCAAGACAAGTGAGGTGTTGTATTTTGGAAGGACAAACCAAGGTAGGGCATATACAGTTATATGGTGGACCACTGAGGAGTGGAATAAGGATCTGGGAATACAGATACATACTTCCCTGAAAGTGGTGTCACAGGTGGATAGGGTTGTAAAGGGAACTTTTGGCATATGGGCATTTATAAATCAAAGTACTGAGTATAGGAGTTGGGATGTTATGGTAAAGATGTATAGAACATAGGTGAGGCCAAATTTGGAGTATTGTATGTCGTTTTGTTCACCTCACTCAAGGAAAGATATCAATGAGTTTGAGGACAGAGAAGATTTACTGAGATGTTGCTCGGACTTCAAGAACTGAGTTACAGGGAAATATTAAGTAGGTTAAGATTTTATTCCCTGGATTGTAAAAGAATGAGGGGAGATTTGCTGGAGGTATTTAAAATTATGAGGGGGATAGACAGAGTAAATCTAGGTAGGCTTTTTCCATTGAGGGTAGGTGAGATACAAATCAGAGGACATAGGTTAAGAGGAAAGGAGAAAAGTTTAGGGGGAACTACATCACACAGAGTGGTGGGAGTGTGGAACGAGCTGCCAGCTAAAGTGGTGAATTTAGGCTCAATTTTAACACAAGAAGAATTTGGACAGGTACATGGGTGGGAGAGGTATGGAGAGCCATGGACTTGGTGCACATCAGTGGAACTAGGCAAAAAAATGGTTTGGCACAGACTAGAAGGGGCTTGTTTCTGTGCTGTAGTGTTCTATGGTTCTACCTCACCCCTGTATCCCTCTATATATTTTGCATCCATATGCCTATCTTACTCTTGAATGTCCCTGTTGTACCAATCTCTACCACTATCATTAGTAATGCATTCCAGGTACCCACTGCTCTCTGTATTTAAAAAAAATCTTACCACTGACATCTCCCCTAAACTTTTCTCTACTTACTGTAAACAGATATCCTCTGGTATTTGCTATTGTTACCCTGGGGGAAAAAAGTGCTGACTCTCTACCCCATCCATATCCCTCATAATCTTGTATAATTGAGTTAAGTCTTCTCTCATCGTTTGTCACTCAAAAGAAAAAAGCTCAAGTTCTGATAACCTTGTGTTTGGTGCTCAGTGAGGACACAGGAAGCCAGAGCTATTAAATAACCAAACACTTTATGAATTAAAAGTAAATGCAGTAAACCACAAGTCCCGTGGAGGGGAAACAGCCGCTCCTCTTTAGCTCCACTCTCAAATGGGGTTTTTTATCAGTTTCCCACTCGTGCATGCTTATAGTGTCCATCTTGTAGTGTCCCACCCACGCTGTGCACGTAGTGTGAGGCAGTCTGCAGGCAGCTGCCTACACTTGCTTCATAAGATGTAGCCTCCAATCTGGGCAACAGGTGGGTAAATCTCCTCTGTATTTTCTCTAAAGCTTCTATAATCCTTCCTATAATGAGATGATCAGAAATGAATGCATTGTGGTCTAACCAGAGTTTAATGAAGCTGCAAAATACTTGTGAAAATTTGGAATAATGAAAGGGAATCTCATTGAGTCATAAAATAATTCTGACAGGAATAGACAGGTTAGAAACAGGAAGAACATCAACAATATGTTGGAGAAGTCCAGAACAAAGGGGGTAGGGGTGGGGGGGTCACAGTTCAAGGGCAAGGGGTAAGCTGTTTCGGATTGAGATGAGGAGAAATGTCTTCATTCAGAAATTATGAACTTGTGCAACTCCCTATAACAGAAAGTTGTTGACACTAGTTTATGAGATATACTCAGGAGGGAGTTGGATGTGGCCTTTATGACTTAAGGGATCAAAGGGTATGAAGAGGAAAGAGTAATCAGGTACTGAAGTTTGTATTGAATGGTGCACTGGCTCAAATAAAATTGGCATGTACATCAGAATGAATGAGAAATGGCTTGATGAAAGAGGCTTTAGAGGAGTAATGGAGAAAAGAATATTTTCGAGAGGGAATGTGACATTTGGAGCCGAGGCAATTGAAAGTGCTGTAGTAGTAAAATAGAGTCAGCTAAGTGAATAAAGTTCAAGAAACCCAGAGGTTGTAAGACTGGAGGAGGTCATGGAGGTAATTAGAGTCAAAACCATGGAGAGATGTAAAAGCAAGGATGGAAATTTAAAATGAAGGCATACCCAGAATGGAAGCAAAAGTCGGTTAGCATCTAGATGGGCATTGTATGGTTGGGTCTTGGGGGAGTTAACAGATGGGCAGCAGAGTTTTAGATAAGTTCAAGTTGAAGGAAGGTGGAAAGAGGCCAGGCACGAGATCAAGTCCAAAGAAAATAAAATTATTGAAGATGGTTTCTACAGTAGATGAGCAGAAGAAACAATGTTTTGACAGCAGTGATGGCACAACTATGATTTGGAAGCTCTACCCACAGTCAAGTATGCCACTGGGTAATATATTGAAATAAAGTGGATATTCATTTCTATCACATGGTTTATATTTTATTTAATTAAAATAATAAAGTGACTCAGAGGTTGGCTGTGTGAAATCAAGTATGCTAAGTATTATAGAATGTTGTGGAATGTGCTGTTAATTGCTAATTTTACTAAGCTTAGCACTTTGAGGCAACTTAAAATTATTTTTGCATATTTTTGCAAAGGAATCTTTCTAGAATACTTTTAATATTTCAAAGTGTTTTGCATAGAATGTCATTAGAACATAGAAGTGTTTAAAGACTTCCCACTGCAAATTTTCTGCAATAAATGATAATCTTTGTCACTTTTGGTACGTTAGAACCAGTGATCCCTCTATGCTATGCGTGCGCACAAAGGAAATCAATGAACGCACATTTGTGCACGTGCACACTGTCCATTTTGGGCGAGCATGAGCACTAACATTTGTGTGTGCGTGCACAGCTTCACAAGTCAAGGAATTGAGTGATGTGCTTCATAATTTTTGATGGATTAAAGTTAGGTTTTATATATTTAATGCATGCAATGTACGATGAGGATTCTTAATGGGGAAAAAAATTCATTAAATCTTGATATCTGGCTGATCAACCAGCCAGCAGAACATCAGATATTAGTGGGTATAAGACTAGATGCATTTTGAGAGCTAGTCTCAGCATAATTCTGGTAACCCAAAGGCTATTTGGTGTATTATTGGATAACCCAACTCTGCTCATGCTAGAATCACTAAAGTAATTTGAGACTGAATGTTTGATGTGGTTTACTCACCCAACTGTTTTTCTCTGCAAACTTTTCTAAGTAGACAGTTAAAATTGTGTTGCATGGCACATCTTCATGGGCCCAAGATCTGTACTGTTTCCCAATGTTCCTCTTCAAACATAATTTTCCTATTTTGATGTTCTTTCAGAGTCTGATAATGGCAGGAAAGAATCAATCCATACTTGTGAATTTTCTTCCAGGTAGGAGGGGATGAGTCTTTTAATATGTTGACTGTATTTCAAAGACAATGGGAGTTATAGAGAGAGTCCATAGAGGAAGAGGTGGGGTACATGTGATGGCCTGAGCCATGCTCACAATCCTCTGCTGTTCCTGTAACCTTGGGCCGAGCAGTTTCTGTTCCGAGGATGTTTTCAGTGGTGCATCTGGAGAAGCTATGTGCTTCCTTAGCCATTGCATTTACTGTGTCAAATCACTAGAGGTGTTTACCCCTAGGATCAAGGAGTGAGCTCTGCTCCCTCTTCCAGAAGTCTGTGACTAGTTCAGTGGTATTCCTGACGTTGTTAGTCTTGGCACCGTCAAAAGTAACTATATCTGTTTTCAGTACTCTAACTCAACATTTTTTAGAGATTCTGCCTATAATCGTGGTGTCATTTGGGGATTTATCATGGAGTTGGAGCGGTGTGTGGTCTTGCAGTGGTGGATGTATGGGGAGTGTGGTAGAGGAATGAGTATATAGCCTTGAGGTGTTTTTGTGTTGAGAATGATCATGGATGAGACGCTGTCACAAATCCTCCTAATTGTAGCCTGATCAAACTACTTAACTAATGGTAAAACACCAATACTCTTGAAGTCTATATTCCCTATTTAGTTCATAGATGAAGAACCTAGCCAGAATTCTCTCAATCTGGCCAAGGCCCCACAGTGTATCTGCATGCATCCTGAGAACTTTGGCCTTTTTTGTTTCAAACTATTATTCTGCTTAGTTCCACTGACCTGCTCCCAGACCATATCCCTCCTATTTACTTACCAGTCTAATTTTTTCTTAAATTGAGCCTGTATTTACTACTTCAGCTTGCAACTCGTTCCAGTCCCACCACTCACTCTCTGCGTGAAGACGTTTCCCCCTCATTTAAACATTTCCCCTTTAACCCATGTCCTCTAGTTTTTATCTCATTTAACCTCAGTGGAAAAAGTCTGCTTGCATTTACTATATCTATACCCATGATAAATTTTTATACAATATCCCATGGACACTCTGCTGGCAGAAACATTTGAGACATTCGATCAATTTAAATTATTTTTTTTAAATTAAAGGAAAATTTCACAAATCCATTTAAAACATAAAATACAGTAAAGTAAATAAATAATATGGCCATGCATGAGGTAACTCCATAAGGGTAATAGTTATACACCAGGGACACGAGTCCTTTGGCCTGATTGTCCATTCTGACCAAGTTTCCTGACTGAGGGAGTCCCATTTGGCCCATGTTTATCTAAAACGTGTAGAAAAACTTGTACCTCAGGCCTCTTTTTAATCTCTCTCCTCCCACCTTAAACATATGCCTATTAGAATCAGAATCAGAATTTATTGTCATGAACAAAATTAATTTTGTCAGAGTGAAAACATACATATAAACCACTTTACAAAATAAAAATAGTGCATGAAAAATCAAAATAAGGCAGCATCTTTGGTTCATTGATTATTCAGGAATCTGATGGCAGAGGGGAAGAAGCTGTCCTTGTACCACTGAGTACTCATCTATAGGCTCCTGTACCTTTTTCCTGATGGTAGCAGAATGAAGAGGGCATGGCCTGGGTAGTGGGGGTCCTTGAGGATATAGGCTGCCTTCTTAAGGCACTGCCTCTTGTAGATGACCCTGATGGAGTGAAGTCTGGTGCCCATAATGTCGCAGGGCAAATTAACGAACTACTGGAGTTTTTCTTGTCATGAGTGTTGGCACCTCCATACCAGACAGTGATGAAACCAGCTCTCCATGGTACACCTGTAGAAGTTTTCTAGTCTTCAGTGATTTTCTGAACCTCCTCAAAAACCTCACAAAATTATAGCTGCTGGTGAGCCTTTTTCATGATTACATCAACATGGAGTCTCCAGGACAGATCCTCAGAGATGTTGACACCCAGGAATTTGAAGTTCTTCACCCTCTCCAATACTGAGAATTCAAATTGAATTGTGTTCTCTTGACTTCATCCTGAAGTCCACAATCATCTCGGTTTTGCTAATGTTGAACACAATGTTGTTGGCAATCTATCTCTGTCCTCTACACTTCCTAATTGCCATTTGTGACTCTGCCAACAACTGTGGTGTCATCGGCAAATTTGTAGATAGCATTGGAACTGAGTCTGGCTGCACAGTCATGCATTTATAGTGAGTAGAGCAGTGGACTAAGCACACATCCTTGAGATGCACCTGTGTTGACAGTCAGTGAGGAGGAGACCATTGTTTCCAATGTGGCCTTCTGATGAAGAAGTCAAGGATTCAGTTGCAGAGAGGCGTGGAGAGGCTTTGGGTTTGCTGCTTCTTGACCAGCACTGAGGGAATAATGATGTTGAAGACTGAGCTGTAGTCTATGAAGAACAGCTATAAGTATGAGTTGCTGTTTTTGAGCTGATCCAGAGCTAAGTGGAGAGTCAGTGATATTGTATCTGCTGTGGACAATTGTGGTGACAGGCGAATTTGCTACCCTACCATGGGAAAACATTATGATGATCAGTCTTCTACCTGTCCTTTGTAATTTTATATACTTCACCTCATCTCCTACTTCACTCTAAGGAAAACAGTCCCAGTCTTTCCTTACAACTCAAGTCTGCCAATCCCAGAAACAGTCCCATGTGCTGGCATGGAAGTCGGTAACATACTGCTATGTGCACCACAGCTCATCACTGGTTCTCCATGGCAGCACGATCCCATCCACTGAAGTGATAAAACATAATAATGTACATTATAGAGAAAAGACTAAATGTATATTAAAGTGAAGAAATTTTTTCCAAAAATTACAATGCCAGAAAGAAGGGAATGAATTGTGTGCATCATTTTCTGCTGGACATGTGAATTTAGATTGAATGCCTATGTTCATTCACTGAAATTTGTTGTTTAATTGGAATTACTTGAATACTCCTTCCCCAAGTCACACTGTAACCTGTGGACTCTGCCTCTTAATTTGAATTAATTGTGTTTCAAATAGATCAGAGTTAATTTTAAAAGATTGATTGCCTTATTCTGCTTAAAGACTATCTACAAATTAAATTCAATATCATCCTTGGTTATTTGCAGGAGACCAATACTAGATATGCTTGTTAACTTGGCAAGTACAACTTGTTTTCAAACGTGTAGTACAATGGTATGGACTGGAGGTTGTGCACCTGTTTGACAGTGGGGAGCAACCCTTGAGTGCATCTTTGTCGGGTTGATATGTGGAAGAGGCATGACATTTTTGGTACCATGGATAATCTGTAAGGTAAGTTATCATTGCTGGATCTCCCAAAGTAGCAATCTGCAAATAGAATCTTGGCTGGAAGTGGGTGGGGTCATCTGGGGTCTATTGTCCTGAGGTGCGCTAAAACAAATCCAAAGAGTTGGTGCTTGCGTCTCTGATGCTGGATTGGAAATCATGACAGAAGAGGTCCATGCCCAAAGGCTCACATGGGAGAACACCAAATATGATGCTGCCCCTTCTGATATTCCCAGAGTTGCATTGGAGTTGAATCCATTACTCATTCTTTGTAGGTACTAGCATGTATTGTGCACATGTAAGTGTGTCATTCAAGTCTCATCGAATGACAGACTTACATGTGCACAACCTGAATCCCTGCTTACAGAGTTGATTTAATTTGAGTTCCATGGAGCAGTGCATCAGAATCTCACATTGAATTTACAGGCTACTTTCTTTAAATAGTGAATGAGGAACGGTACCATATTTCTTCTCCAAGTAGGAGTGAGCCATTGTTATACATTTCTAATCTTGGTCCTCTTGACAACTGAAGAAATTATTTTGATTTTTATTCTCAGACTGTGATAATTAATTACGGCATTGAGAGCAATGTTCTCTGAATAATGTATTTCCTTCTAAACTACAGATGTTAGCTGTTTCATTTCCTTTTGTTCTATCCCTTGCCTCAAAACAATTTTACAA
This sequence comes from Narcine bancroftii, assembly GCF_036971445.1. Lineage (NCBI taxonomy): Eukaryota > Metazoa > Chordata > Chondrichthyes > Torpediniformes > Narcinidae > Narcine > Narcine bancroftii. The sequence goes on from NC_091469.1 coordinate 368,218,613, forward strand.
TAGTCACGAAAACAAATGAAACGACATGAAACTCTACATTCTGTGTTTTTACAAACAACCATAGATCAGCGATAATCGTGTATTGAATGGCGGAGCAGGTTCGATGGGCCATTTTTGGCCTACTCCTGTCCCTACTTCCTATGTTCCTATAAGCATCAGTTAGGAGTTGCACAATAATGGTTCCTTTGGATGAATGGTTGCTAATGGCACTGCCAGAGTTGCTGTAGCAGAAGCATGGTCTTTGGTGCAGACATGGGAGAGTGGAGATCTGAAACACAGTCTAATGGCAACAACTCCTTACAGGCTATAAAGGGCCTGTTTTGAGGAGCCAAAGGGATCTGTCAGTAAAATTCTGCAACTGTGGAGGTGTGGAAGTTGGTTGTGCCTATGGCAATGAAGGGTTGCAGACTCTGGGGAGCAGCAGACCGGTGCAGGACTTCCCAAATAGGAAGAACACCTCCCTCCCCCAACCCCGTTGAGAAGAAAAGGAGATGACCCGACAGGAGAGTGATCATAGCAGCGAGGGTCTCCGTGGCAGAGGGACTTGCACAGGCTGCTGGATACTGGCTCATAGGAACCAGGTATTGAACTGGGATTCAAGAGGGTGCTGAGGGCAAAAAGGGTATCTGTAGGCCTTGGCGCTGAAGGCTCCTTTATCGTGTCAGAGGTTTGAATATGGAGCTCGGGTTGCTGATGGATCAAACAGGAGGCGAATGCACTGACACTCAGTGACTCTAAAGGGGCTCTCTTTTGCTTTTCTTTCTCTCTACCTGTATGGGGTGCCGGGCGACACAAATGGTGACTCTGACTGCCCTCTGGCAATTTTATGCAATATTACACATTCATTGCCATTACATGACAATAAAGGAATGTTTAATCTCAAATCCTTAAAAAGGAATGTAAAAAAAATTAATCATAGGCAATTAAACTAAATCCTAATCTTCCTCAAACCTCACTAATTATTTTCCCTCCAAGTGAGGAGATGCTGTGTGTCCAGAATAGGCCAACTATTTAAATGGACTCTGAGGAAATTGGTGCTTTCTACACTCGGTTACCAACTATTAATGTGTAGTGGAGGGTGGTTGTTCCTGGTTCTCTTGAAGTCCACATCATCTCCATTGTATTGATACATTGAGACAGGTTGCTATTCTTTCATCATTTCATGAGATGCTCCATCTCACTTCTGTAGTGTGACTCATTGTTGCTAATGTTGCCAACTATGGTCATATCATCTGCAAACTTGATATCGCTATTGTAGCTGTATCTGGCGATGCAGTCATGGGTCACTAGCATGAACTAAAGTGGGCTGAGCACACAGCCCTGCTCAGTGTGAAGATGCTTGACGTTCTACTACCAACCCGGACAGGCTGTGGTCTTTTCATTAGTATGTCCAGAATCCAGTTGAGTCCCAGCGAGGACAGTCTCTCCATGAGTCTCTGGGGTATGATTGTATGAAATGGCGAGCTGAAGTCGATGAATTCAGCCTGGGTGGAACAAGTCGGAGTGGAAGGACAAGGCTATAGCATCATCAGTAAAATGCTTCCTGCTGTAGGTGAATTGAAATGGTTCCAGTGTTGCTGGGATATTTAATTTGATGCGTTCCATCAACAAACACTCGAAGCATTTTATAATGGTGGAAGTCAATGCCACTGGATGGTAGTCATTGAGGCCTGTTACTTTCGCCCTGTTTGGTACTGGAATGATGGTGGTTGTCTTGAAACCAATGGGAACGTAGAACTGGAATGATCTGTTGAAGATTTCCGTAAGAACCTCCGTCAGTTGGTCTGCACAGTCCTTTAGTACCCAACCGGGTATATTGTCTGGTCCAGCTGTCTAGAATGAGTTCACCTTGAATAGGGTATTTCTCACCTTGGCCGCAGCTGTGCTAGGGGCCTGTTCATCGGAGGGAGTCAAAGCTTCCTTTGCTGACAGCCTGTTCCTCTCATCGAACCTTACATAGAAGATATTCAGTCTGTCTAGAACAGTGGATTTGCTGTTTTTGACTTGGAAGGTTGTCTTTGGTATGTTATAATTTTTATCCCTTGCCACATGTGCCTCGTGTTGCCTGTATTGCACAGGTGACTATGGATTTTCTGTGCATACCCCACTTTGCCATCTGGATTGCACATCATGAGCTCTGAGAAGTGCATGGACCTATGCTACACCTGGTTGTGTAGCATTTAATCTCCATGATACTTTCAATGCACATGCTGATGCAGCCAGTCACTGAGTTTGTGTACTCAATGTTTACATGACCACTGCAGGTAGCCACTTCCCTGAAACAGGTCCAGCCCATAGTCTCAAAACAGACATGTAACATTGCTGTCCACCCACCACGCCCTCCCCAGCCACCTCCTGATCTCCTTGTGAACTAGCTTAATTTGTTTTGCCAGGGTCTGTATGCTGGGTTTAGCAAGACATGTATGTGATCTGAGTTACCAAAGTGGGGGAAAGGGGCAGCCTTGTATGCACTAGGGACATTGGTGTACACCTGATCCAGGGAGTTCACTGGTTGTGAAGTTGATGTGCTGTTGAAATTGTTAAGACCATTTTCAGTTTGGTGTTTGATATTGCCAACTACAATCATGGCACCATCAGAGTAAAACATTTGGGCTTTGCTGATGGCACTCTAAAGCTCCTTCATGGTTTCACCTTCCTCAGCCAAAGGCAGATTGTAGACTGCAGCAATCAGTATGGCCAAGTAAAAGGGTCTGTATTTCACCATCTCGTCCTCCATCTCTGCAGAGCGCGTCTTTACAGCAGAGATATTTGTGCACGATTTCTCACTGATGTAAACAGACAGTCCCTCTCCTCAAGTCTTGCCGGAAGCAGCACCATTTCTGAAGGAGATAAGGCCATCAAGTTGGATCGCTGAGTCTGGAATACAGTCTATGTTTCTTTAATCCTCAGAGCACGGCAGCCCTGCAGTTCTTTCTGGTTCAGATGCAGCCTCATTCCAGGTCATCCATTTTCTTCTCCAATGATCTTACATTAGCGAGTGATATCATTGGGAGCATGAGTCTGAATGGGTTAACTCTCAATCTAACTCCAATGCTGGCCTTCTTGCCGTACTTATGTCTTCTCGCACAGTGTTTCCAATGACCCCTAACGTGTGTACAGCGATCTGCTCAGTGGTTTGCTGCAGTCTTGCTCCCTTCCTTCAGTACCAAACCTTTCCTCCAGTTTGCAAATCTGATTCATATTTCTTAGTTTCTCTAGGGTAACACAATCATACACAATGAGATAGGTTGGGGATTTCACTCCTGTATGGAGCCGAAGTGGCTGCTGCAGCATTGTGCAACACCATTTTTTTTTAATGCCAAAATATATCCAGATATTTACAACAATCTGCATGAAAAATGTGCCTCTCAGATCTTTAAATTTATTCCCTCTCACCTTAAACCTCTGCCCCTTTGTTCTGGACTTTCCTTAAAATGTCCTGTTCTCTGTGCCTCCCCCTCTAACCCCAACCCCCCCCCCCCCCATCCCAGCCATTCTAGGGAGAATAAACCCAATCTATCTCATCGCTCCTTTTGTCTCCATTCCAGCCAACATCTTGATGAATCTCTTCTGCCTGTGGCATGGAACCAGATCTTTGCACAATAGTCCATTTAATGTTTATCAGTATTTTGTATGTCTACAATATGACATTTCATCTCTGAAACTCAGTTGCATGGTCAATGAAGGCAAGCATGTATGTATATTAAAAAAAATAAAGCACTCATCCCTGTGGTACACAACTTATGACTCCTCTCCAGCCAGTAAAACACCAATCCACCATTCCCCTCTACTTCCTATCACCCAGCCAATTTTGGATCCTGTTCACCAACACGTTCAAAAGTTTCACTGAAGTCCACATAAATCACTCTGCCTTCATCAATATTCTTGGTTACTTTCCCAAAAGTACTCTAATCCTTCTTGAGAATCAGTATCTTCATTACACAACAATCATGTTGACTTCACCTATTCAGTCCCTACCTTTCCAAGTGAACTTTCCCATTCACTGATTTAAGATTTACCAGCCATTATTTTCTAGGCTAATCCCAACTGCCCCAACATCCTCCAGTCTTTTGGATTCTCATCTGTTGCCAACAAAAATCTCACGTCAGAGCCCCAGCAATCTCTTCTCTAACTTCCCTTAGATCCTGCCAGGCCCTGGTGATTAATTCAAAAATGTGTTTAATATTCTAACACTTACTTCTTCCTGATGCAAAAGACTTCAGGATATCAATATACTCCCCCTCCCCCCCCCCCCCACTTATTTTTCAGTATCCATATCCTTTTTCCTGAATGCCAATCAGAGCTATTCATTTATGATCTCACTCATACTCTCAGCTCTGTTCCTTCCTTGGCTATATGTTAGATTTTAATTTACAGCACATAAATATGTTGGGATTCTCCTTAATCCAACTTTTATTTTGCAAAGGTCCTCTCATTGTCACTTTTTGGATCCCTGAATTTCTTAACTTCTCTCATTTATCCCCTATTCAAGTTACTCACTCAATATCAATTTCCTACACTTGGCATTCACTTCCTTATTTTTCCCTATCCATCCTTCTATATATTTTCATTTTCAAAAGGACAGCATAGTTTATGTAGTGGTTAGTGCCACGCCATTACAATGCTAGTGACCCAGGTCTGAATCCTGCGCTGTCTGTAAGGATGTTCTTCCTGTGACCTGTGAAGGTTTTCTCTGAGTGTTGTGGTTTCCTCCCAACCCCCATCCCAAAATGACAGAGTTTTGTAGGGTTAATTGGGTGTAATTGGGAACCCCATGCTTCATGGGTGGAAGAGCTTTATACTTTGCTGTATCATTAAAATTAAATTAAAAATTATTTCAAGTTAACCAAGGTTTCCTAAACTCACCATCATTGACTCTATAACCCTTACAGGGTTATGTTAACTCTTAACCTTTTCTATCTTGTTTTTAAATTCCTTCCAATTATCAAATGTTGTCCCCCTCACCAGCTCCTTCTCTACATCCAACAGGACCTGTCTTCCATAAGTGAAACACAACCAGGGGATTTTACATGTGGCAATTAAATTTGTTGTAGATTGAGAATTGATTGATCTTCTCTCTAGTCACTTCAAAAATATGCCAATGAATCATGTCACAGAATATTTCCTCAGAAATTATCGACAACTGAATTTTTATCTCTAATTAACAACTCTCACAAACTTACCTTCATCAAAGCTTCAGCAAACAGAGTGTGAGCTGCCATCAACTTTAGGTGAATATGTGGGAAAGAAAATGAAGCAGTGATTGCTTTCATAGGTGCATCAATGGAGAAAATTTAGTGATTAAGATGTTGAAAATCCCAGTAAATTTATTGGCATTGTTATACTATAATTTAAAGAGACAACCAGAATAAATGACAATAGATTTTTTTTTGAGAAATAGCTCCATCAGTTTGCCACAAAAGAATTTAAGCATAAAACTGTCAATTTCAATCTGCAATGTTTGTGAGTATAAATTTTGCTGAGAGCTGAGACACGGACAGCTGATTTTTGGATTTAACTTATTTTGGTGGAGAGTGGGGATTATTAGGCCAGGAATGAAAGCTTTTAGATGAATTCATTAGGAGGTGACAAAATCATGGGTGAAGGATTCAAAAGACTGAAATAAAATTGGCAGTATTATTGAGATGCAGTTAATTGCCTTGAGAATGGAGGAGGGGGGAGCGAGAGAAAAACAAGATTCAAGTTCAAATCAGTAGTTCTGTTTAAATATTGAGGGAACAAACAATTTGGAGAATAGACTAAGTGACTGGGGCTCTTTTAGTGGGTGAAGCTGAAAATGAATGCTCCACATTTAATTGGAGGATATTATAGTTTATCTTGCTCAGGAAAATGGATAAGAAGATTATTATCATTGTGGTATCAGCAGAGAAACTACAGAGATACAGATAGAGATGGAATTGGGTGCTTTGAATAGGTATCTATTGATTTTTTTTTTCTCTGCAGTTTCACCATGTATTTGAGTGATGCAGCCAAAATTCACATGGGAATGACTCCATAAGTAACAGAGTGGGGTTTGGCAAAGAAGTCATTTCTGAAGTGTTCATGGTATGATTGAATAGGTAAAAGCGGAACAAGGTAAGGGACAAAGCATTGAAGTGGAAATAGGAGAAAAAGGCCAAAAAACAAAGAAAAGAAAACTCTGTATTGTGGTTCCAGAAGTGTTGTTCATTCTTGCAGAACCTGATCCTAGACAATTTCATGACTGAAGTTTATAAATTATGAGACTCATCCACTAACTCAGGATGTTCTGTTGAGTAGCATTGCTTTCAAGGTGAACAAATGAGCAAACATCTAACTGGGGAATCGGTCCTTAGAAAGTACACTAATAAGGGTAAGATTGCACCATATTAAATAATTCTTTCAGCACTTAGAACTAAGTAATCATTTCATTATTTCCATTTGCACATTATTCTGTTTCTGCTGTAGATAATGAAAGATATACAAGCCTTCAAATAAATTTATTTAAAATTATTGATGAGCCAAGATGCATTCAAAATTACTGGATGGTAGAGAGCATGTGGCAATTGGCTAGGTAACATTAAATGGCAGCTGTTACAGAAATTTGCTGTCAAAATGGCACCAAGATTAAAATCGACTGAATGATTCCATTGTTATGATTTCTGAAAGGGCAGGAGATTTAAGATTGAGCTATTTTGTTTCTGCAATTCAGTCATTCAAATTCTTTCATCTTCTAACACATAGCATTTATACTTCATATCTGAATAACTTGATAGAATTAGTAGTACATTATGAAGTAGGAATAAACAATGACTATAGGAAGCAGGAGGTAAGATCAATGGATTAAAAGCAGTGATTGTAATGGTGACAGGTATAGTCTTGCATATACCAATATAGGTCTACTAGGTTCCTGTAATATAGTCAAACAGTTGCGCAACTGGTATGATTAAACCTACATGCAATATTCCAGATGTAGCTTTATCAATGATTTACAAATGTGTATTATAACCTCCCTGCTCTTACATTCTCTGCCATAGCTAGTGAAGACTAGCAATTTGTGTGCCTTCTTTACTATTCCATCCAAATGTGCTGCTAACTTTGGGGATCTTTAGACAGATTTAATGCCAGTCTATATAGGCTAAATGCACTGTGTTGCCTCATTGATATAAACCACATCTTTAGAAAAGTTCATATTTCTCCTCATTATTCACAAGAACCTCCTAATTGGAGGGCCCCATATGTGTCTATCCCCCTCTCACAGGACGTTGTTGGAGACTGAAACCTGTATCACATCATTCTAACAGAACACTCCTTCACAGTCCCTAACACTCCACTTTTCTTACGTCCATGTGCCGAATAAACCTATGTCATTAAAAACCTTTTGGTACCATTTTAACATATTTACTACTGCAAATTAATATGCTGTTCACTAGAGTTTGTTAGTTTAGATGTATCAACATTATTGGGTGTTACTACTAAGATGTAAGATTTAGTTCAATATCTTTTGATATCTCATGATGCACAAAATAATGCCTCTAAATATTGTGATAACTGATTTAACCTTTTGCACGTCAGAATCTTTTCCATTCACCGCTGATGCTTTGTCAGTATAGGTCATATAAGGTCCAGCATTTAACATTTCCTTTCAATTTATTTATTCATTTTCACAATTTGGGTATTGCTAGCCAGACCAGCATTTAATTGCCCTTGAGAAGATGGTGGCAAGCTGCTGTCTAAACTATTTGTATCTTGTAGAGAAGCTATTCTCATAATTATGTTTGGAGTGAGTTCCTGTGTTTGGAAGCAGGGATGTCATAGGACCAGGGATATAGTTCCAAGTCAGTATGATGTGTAACTCAGAGAGGAATCTGTAGGTGTTTGTATTCCTGTAAGCCTGCTACCTTAATCCTTCACGTTGATTCAGGTGCCTGCTTTTTGCTCATACTTGAAGAAAAGCTCAGGCCTGGCAGGTGAGGGCAGAAGATGTCTTAAGGACAATCAATGCGATTCAAATAGAGCAAGACAAGATTTTGCACCCACCAGAGGAAATAAATGAAACATTTGGAAAGTTCTATAAAGAGCTGTATAAATCAGAATTGGGGGACCCGGCTAAAATAGACGATTTCTTGCTTTCATTGGAACTACCAAATTTGGATCAGGAGGATCAAGAGGAGCTAGATGTCCCCTTCTCTCAAGAAGAGATTAAACATACTCTGCAGACGGGTAAATTGCCGTGAGGATGGTTTCCCCACCGAATTTTATAGAAAATTTAAAGAGCTTTTAATGCCCCTTCTTATGAAGGTGGTGGATCAGGTGGCAGAGACACATACCCTCCCCTAGTCTTTTTCAACAGTGATCATTACAGTGATCCCAAAAAAGGACAGGGACCCATTGAAGCCCTCCTCCTATAGGCCTTTATCTATATTGAATGCAGATTATAAAATTAAAATTAAAATATTGACCAATAGGTTGGCGAAACATTTGCCAAAATTAACAAATCTGGATCAAGCTGGATTTGTTCAAAAGAGGCAGTCAGCAGACAATATAGCTAGATTGCTCAATATAATACACCTGGCACAGTTGAGGGTGGACCCGGGAGTGACTGTATGCCTGGATTTTCTGTTGAAGGTACTGGAGAAATTTGGAATGGGTCAAACATTTATTAATTAGCTAAGGGCACTATTATAAACTTCAGGCTAATATCATCACAAATGGTGGTTAGTTGACTCCAATGTTCCCACTGAGTAGATCTAGTAGGCAGGGCTGCCCACTGTCCCCAGCACTGTTCATACTGGTTATTGAGCTGCTGGTGGAAACCATTCAGTGGGATCTAGACATAAAGGGGTTCAAGGTGAGCCAGGTGGAACACAAAATCAACCTATTTGCTGACGATGTGTATATTTGACAGACCCTGGGGGGGGGGGGGGTGTCGTGGGCCAGGCTGAGGACCACATTGGAGGATTGTGGGAAGGTTTTGGGGTATAAGGTAAATCTGGACAATAGGTAGATTATAGGGGGATTATTTTTTTTTTGGCTTGGCTTCGCGGACGAAGATTTATGGAGGGGGTAAAAAGTCCACGTCAGCTGCAGGCTCGTTTGTGGCTGACAAGTCCGATGCGGGACAGGCAGACACGATTGCAGCGGTTGCAGGGGAAAATTGGTTGGTTGGGGTTGGGTGTTGGGTTTTTCCTCCTTTGCCTTTTGTCAGTGAGGTGGGCTCTGCGGTCTTCTTCAAAGGAGGTTGCTGCCCGCCAAACTGTGAAGCGCCAAGATGCACGGTTTGAGGCGTTATCAGCCCACTGGCGGTGGTCAATGTGGCAGGCACCAAGAGATTTCTTTAGGCAGTCCTTGTACCTTTTCTTTGGTGCACCTCTGTCATGGTGGCCAGTGGAGAGCTTGCCATATAACACGATCTTGGGAAGGCGATGGTCCTCCATTCTGGAGACGTGACCCATCCAGCGCAGCTGGATCTTCAGCAGCGTGGACTCGATGCTGTCGACCTCTGCCATCTCGAGTACTTCGACGTTAGGGATGAAAGCGCTCCAATGGATGTTGAGGATGGAGCGGAGACAACGCTGGTGGAAGCGTTCTAGGAGCCGTAGGTGGTGCCGGTAGAGGACCCATGATTCGGAGCCGAACAGGAGTGTGGGTATGACAACGGCTCAGTATACGCTTATCTTTGTGAGGTTTTTCAGTTGGTTGTTTTTCCAGACTCTTTTGTGTAGTCTTCCAAAGGCGCTATTTGCCTTGGCGAGTCTGTTGTCTATCTCATTGTCGATCCTTGCATCTGATGAAATGGTGCACCATAGGGGGATTATAGACCCTACCAATAGGGAAGCCAATTTAAGTGGCCACAGGAAGGCATTAAATACCTGGGAATGAAAGTGGATTAAGACTTACATGATGTATATAAGATAGATTATCTCCCTTTGCTCCAGAAAATTGAGGAAGACCTGGCCAGATAGAAAACTCTGCCCATAACATTATTGGGCAGAGTTAACTGTGTAAAAATGAAGGTGATGCTAAGACTACAATATCTTTTTTCAAATATTACCCTTTTCATTGCCCCAGTGCTTCTTTAAGATAATGAATGTGTCAGAAACTTTTTGTGGAATAGTAAAGTGTCTATAAACTCCATGGAAAAGTTGACATAGGAATATAAATTTGGGGGGGATTAATACTGCCAGATTAAAAAAAATACTACTGAGCATCCCAGTTGTATTTTTGAGGGAGGGTGTCCTCCTTCTTGAGCACAAATTGGGCTACATGCTATTGGGGAAAAGATAGCAGGAGCGTTTATATACAAATGGGACATAAAATGCAACCTTATCTTAAGCACATAGGTGTGTAGATACAATTTACACTCCCTCCCCCCCCACGCCCCCCCCACCCCCCCCCCCCCCCCCCGACTGTTTAAGAGAAAATAAACATCTGTCCCAGCAGGTAAATGGCCAAGAGTGTGAATTGGGGAATGTGGCACAGATGATGTGTTTTTTTTAGCCCCCCCACCCATTTTTATTTAACATCCAGGATTCTCTAGCCTTGAGGGGGATCGTTGATTTCACCAATATTTGTGGTTTTTGTATTCTTATATTTTTGCATTTGTACAATTTAAGGGATGGGAGAGGGAGCAAGGGGGTGGGAGCTGAGATGGACTCTGTAAATCATATTGTGTGGAAAAAAGAATGTATTGTTTGTTGAATATACATGAGTTTGAAAATCAAAAATATAATATTCAAAAAAAAAGGCTCAACACCTGAAACTCTCAGCCTTTTGGTTAAGATCAATTGTCAATCACCTACTGTGAGCTGATTAACTGGATTCATGAGAAGTTGAAGCATCAAGAAGGAAGAGGAAGACAATTGGGAGGACCACTGGAACGGAAGAAATCATTGACTCTGCCTCTTCCCCCAACCCCCCGCCCCCCAGAGTTAGAATCAATGGAGGAGGGAGCAGTGGAGGAAAATTTGGCAGATGATAAGGAAAAGAAATATCCAAAAAGCCTCAAGGAAGAAACTGGCATCTGACACTTCAAGCAGTGAGAAGAAAGGATCAAGGCACAAACAGAAGCCAGCATCATCTCATTGTTCGAGGATGAAACCAGCAGAAGAAACACCAAGATTATGGGGCAAGAAAGGACAACGGATTACGAATAAGCCCGACAGATGGATGTATAGCACCAGCGACCACTCCCTCCCCCCCCCCACCCAACTCTAGGAGACCGGGAGCAGTGCAGAGGTTGTTGCATCGCTCCCCCCCCCCCCCCCCCCACCCCTGTCCAAGTTCCAGGAGAAGGAGAATAAAAGCCAGCCTGGAGACAGAGGGGCAGGAGCACAGTTGGAGATCACCCTTGTTCCTTGAGTCTGAAATCAGTGCTGCAGTTCATTAAAGTGATATGCGTGAGGGCTCAGGCTGATTGACAGTGTACTGTAAGAATGGCAAACAAGCACCAGGACTTGGCCTGGTTGATGGTGAGAAGGGCCAATCTAGTCAGTTCCTTCCTGTACTATCAGAACACCACCCACAGCGATGGAGTGGAGACAGTGGCCCACCTCTCTGCAGAATGCAGGTTCGCTGAGAGAGTGAGGGGAGAAGGATACAGAGGTCCATTAACTCGATGAAAAATGCTCTTTAGTCTGCCCAAAATCGGTTAGTCTTTCCGCACACGTACATGTCGTTGGGTGGAATGCTGATGACTGGCAAGTTCCAGGCCACAGGAGTTTTGTTGAGGGTACGTTGCGGCTTGGTGCAGTGAATGTGAGGGCACTGTGAGAGGGACCACAGCCTAGAGTACTTCTGTTACTGGGCATTGAGGGTCTGACACCAAAGAGAAATCTCTTGAACAGTAGAGGGTGGTTGGGTGGGGGTATAACTACAAATGCCACAGAAGCAGCAATGGTGCAAATAGAAATTAATGTAATGATGTACAGTGATGGAAATGTATGGATACGAAACTAAGGTTGGGAAGAGACTTTGAATAGTTTTCATTTTGTAAATAATTTATTGTGAATAAACTCTATTTTTGGTTTTTAAAAAATCCTTCATGCTGATAGTCTGGGAGATGCCATCAGAGTAGGCCGGGCAAGTAACTTGTTGCAATTGGTTCACAAAGCCGCAACTGTGTGCAAAGCAAATAAATGTTTGCTCATCAAGCAGGCTGTTTTGTCCTGGCTGATGTGGAGCTTCTTGAGAGTTGTTGGAAGAGCATTCAATCAGGCAGATTGAGAGCATTCAGTCACATTCCTGGCTTGTGCCTTTTAAATGGTTGCACTTTTCTGAGATTCATTTTTAATTTAGACATTTGGCATAGTAATAGACCAATGAGCTCCTGCTCCTCAAATCGACCAATCAACCTACAACACCCGTAAGTTTTGAAGATGTTGGGTGTTCAGTCATAATAAAAAAAGCCTAAAACCTGCTGGTGTAGCCTTAGTAATTATGTGATGAATCTGGTTGAGTTAACGGTCAATTACTCTACTAAAATTGGACGATGAGGAAGTTGACTCACATATTGTTGACAATGGGAGGTTAGATGTCCTCTTGTTGAAGATTAGCTTTATCTTGCTTTTTTTCTGGCAAGGTCATTGCTTGGTACTTCTCAGTCTGTGCATGAATATTGTCTGTGTATTGTTCCATGTAAGCATTTGCTGACAAGTTTCATATGAAATTGAACATTTTGCAATTATCAACAAACTTCATGATGGACATTGTTTGGGTTCAGGAATTCCTGCAGTGATGTCCTGGGGGTGGGACAACTAATCAGCCATTGAATGAGATGTCTGTCCAACCACTGGCCTGTTTTCTCCTTGATGACTATTATATTCAGTTTTGCTATGGTTTCTTAATGTAACATTTCATCAACTGCAATTGACCTTTGGAATTCACCTCTTCGCTCCATGTTTGGATCAAGGCTGTTTTGAGACCTGAAAGATTGACAAACAAGTGTCTGAATTAATTAAGTACTTCCCATGTAATTAATGCATTGCAGAAATATATATTTTAACATTAAGCCGCCTTGCCTTACAACAGTGCTACTTGACATCAATATTTTTCCCTTATGCTTTCCAAATATTCCTTCTATGATTTTTGGTGTCATCTGGCATCATTAGAACCACAGTTTTCTTTTTCATTTTGGCAGTTTTCAGTTCCAAATGAGATTACAAACTATATTGGCTGAAAGGCCAAGAACGAGAGGTCAGAAAATTGAAATGATTGGTGAAAGAAGCAGAAGTGAAGTGGGAAAGAGCCTTTGTGCACAGTAAAAGCAGTTGTGGCTTTCAAACAGGAACTAAATGAGTCCATGAAAGGAAACAAACTCAAAAGCCTAAATGAAGAGGCCAGGAGAATGCAACTTGCTGGATTACCCTTGCAAAGAGCTGTGATGGATAGGATAAGCCAAATGGCCTCTTTATGTGACATGCAATATAGAATCTGGCTGCTTGGTACTAATCGTACAGACTAAATGAATTGTATTCTCTTTGCACCCTTAACTTTCTCCAAATTCCATCATCACTTGCACATTAGAGACCGTTTTCATTGGACGGTCAATATATGGAGCCACAAATCTTTGGGATGTGAGAGGAAAATAAGCCACATGGCAGAAACTAATGCAGTCACAGAATGTGCAAACTGCATGCGGATGGCACAGAGGCTCAGATGGAACTCTTTTGCTGGAGCTATGAGGCAACACAGTGCCCCATAGAAAATTACAATGGAACATTCTGATTGATGAGAGAACTTTGGCAGAGGAACTAGGTAAAAGGAGGATGGATTCCTCCTCATCTTCCTTCAGCTTAGAAGGAAGAGCCAAAGAAATTCAGCTTATGCAATGTTGCTTCTTTCACAGGAGAAATTGATCCCATTGGCCTTTTCCTCAGCACCCTCTATTTCCCACGCACATGTCAGCTGCAGGAAATTATGATTTGATTTCCATGGCTTTCCAACTTTTGATTGTGCCCATATTGCTTTACCATTCCCAAATTAAGTAGATAAATAATTATGTGAGAAAGTTGTGTATTTGCACTTTGCAGATCAGATCATAAAACATTTCGTATTCATAAATCCTAACAAATAATGTGTTTTTCCTCTCTAAATGTGCTTTGCTTGCTGCTGTTTGCCTTTGTGCACAGTCAGTAAACATTCTTGGTTTTCCTTGCCAGTCATTTTTCAGCACCTTGGTCTTGCGGCACTATGCAAAGGTTCCATTTTTGGAACGTAATACCACATTTGGAATGTAACATTTATGAAATTCTTTGACTTTGGTAGACAGAGTCACTACTTTGGCCTCATAGATACCTACAGCTCCTGGTGTTCCTAGGCAGACTCCCCTCCAAAGTACTTACCAGACCTGAGCCTGCTTAGCTTCTGAGATCAGACAATCTCATGCATATTCAAGCTATTAGGCTTCTGGTAAGGAAGCCCTGTGCAATGAGGACATTTGACTTGAGTAATCAGGTTAGTCTTTTTTCACAGGAATTCTGCTGACGCAGAAAGATTCTAACTTCAAACTGCTCTGTCAGTTATTCCTAATTTAGGACAAAACGGATTGGAGTTTCAGACAGATTTTGTGAGCAAGTTGTTTACTTGCTCTCTTAACAAGGAGTAATATGTTGTGCAGCATGGAAGTGATAGAGATGATTGCAAATGACCTGAGTTCAGTGTGTTATTACGAATGCAAATGTGCCAATAATATTCATCGATCATTGTGAACCATTTCATCAAAAAAATTATGATAATTGAATGCTGAAGATGCCAACAGAAATTGGCTCTTTCTCTCTTGTGTGAGAGACAAATAATTTAAAGGACACCTGAGGGGAAAATCCTTCACTCAGAGGGAAGAAAGGGCAAGAGGGAGGAGTACAGGCAAACAGTAAAAAGGTGATAGGAGGACAGGTGAGAATTGATCAGGGAGGGAGTGGCTCAATGCAGAGCTGGAGGAAAGGAGACAAAGGGAATGAGGAAGAAAGACTAAAGCCCCTTTCACACCTTAAAGTGATCCCAGAAATCAAAGTGTCTTGTGTAAAAGCAAAATCAGCTCAATGCCAACATCAAATCATGTCATCTCATGCTGGGGATTGACGGGCCTCGACCCCTAATACAATCCCTGGTCCCAATCAGGCAAGTGTGAAAGGGTCATTGCATTGTGGGATTGAAATTACCCAAGTTTTTGCGTGAGTGCAGGAAGAAAAGATTAAAATGAAGGTATAAACTTTGCTGTGGGAAAGTCGCAATGGAAGAAAGAGGAAATAAATAGCAATAAACAGCAATAGTGGACAATTTTTAAACAGTGTGGGAAAATTGGTAGCGCTATGGTGCATGATTTATAAAGACCATGGGGGTGGGGAAACAATGGTGGACTTGACTTCCCAGAATGCTGTGCGGCAGAGAAACCCCTCTATGAATGCTCCATATATGCAGCCGGACATGGAATTCTGGGAAGGCAGGTCCGCCATCGCTTTTTCTCACGGTATTTTAAATTGTACATGATAGGGCTACCATAATACATTGATCAGGCAGGATCACCATCATTTGAAGGTAGAACAATCCTAACCTCAGCGATGGCTCCTTGCAAGTCTGAAAGTGTTCAGTGTCCCAGTTAGGAGTGGTCAAGTGTGAAAAGCCAAACCCCCATTCCTAGGTCAGGACACTGAAAGGCCAATTTAATGGGACGCAAGTGTGAAAGAGGCTAGAGCTATAGGAAAGGAGAAATCGGGATAGGGGAAGAGTAGACATGGGACGTTGGCAATGAAAACCAGAGAAGTCAATATTAATGCCATCTGGTTGAAGGGTGTCCTGATGGAATACGAGTTGTGCCTCCAATTTGCAAGTGGTCTCAGTGTGTGACCATGGACAGACATGTCGGCATGGGAACGAGGTGAAGAATTGAGAGTTGCACCAGATAGAGTGCAACAGGAGCACAGGATGCAATAGATGGCCCCTGCAGACTCACAAGTGAAGTGATGCTACATTTTGAAGAACTGTTTTGGACCTTGAATGCTGTGGGCACAAGTGTAGCATTTCCTGCTGTAACAGAAGTAGGTACCGAGGGGGCAATTGGTGAGAAGGAAGGAGTGAATGAGGGAGGGACTGGTCTCTCTCTCTCTCTCTTTCTCTCTCTCTCTCTCTCTCTCTCTCTCTTTCTCTCTAGTGTATAAAATCTTTGTTGCACAAGACTTTCAACAGAATATATAATTAAAGACTTAAGAATTTCCTCCCGCCAGGCATCCATAATACTGAAAAGTGAATACAGTCATTCGGAACCTTGACAAAGGCTTTATTAGTGAAATGGCCTTTTTAGTGGTGTGCTGTTCGGGGTTGTAATTTCCATAGATGTGACAGTAGTAATGACAAAAGAAATGAACTGGTTTATACCTGCAGAGAATGCCAATACTCATGGCATTTATTTTTTTTAAACTTTCATAGCATTTCAGCTTATAAAATTTACCACCTTATGTCATATTTCAATTTCAGATGTATCATGAAATTATAAACATGAAATGATTATTGTGTTGGGAAGAGAATTGGGTTTGGTGGGTTTACAGAGAGTCAAGTCTGGACACAAGTGTTACAATCACATGTAACTTTAACACATGGGAGACAAACAGGAAAATATTCATTTCACTTGAGCAACATTCACCTTGGAGTAGGTTGGACTCTGACAATAGTGAACCTATACTCGACACACAGACACTTGAGTACAAGTGGGACTCTTACACACACTTGTTTCCCTGTATCAGTAGGGGTGGGGCTCTCTGCAGGTATTTATTTATCGCACTACTACGGCTCAGCTTCAGTGTAGTGCTCATCTTACCCACGACCCATCCAGTGATGTCCACAATAGCAAACTGCTGTGGAGTGAAGTCCGGGGCTTGCACCATGAGGCAGGGAAGGAATGTGCTGTGTGTTAGTATTATATACAGTACTTCAATAATGATCCTAGGTAATTTAAATAAGCCAACAGTAAGGTGTGCACTAATGGGTAGCCGGAGTCCAACCTTGATTGACAGGTGATGTGACTTCCAAATAAGTTTCAGACAGGGAAGACACATGACTACCCACAATACACACATTCCAGGCAGGCAAGCAGCCATGTTTCCTCCACACAGCAGCGATAAAGATGAGGTTGATTTAATTTAAGTGAATTAATCAAAATAATATTTGTATTTCTCAATTATATTCCTGCAGTAAAAGTATCAAGCATGCTTAAACATAATAGATACAGTGGTAAAGTCATCCTATGTTCATGCTCGCTTGGTTTTTTGAAGAAAATGTAGAAAGTAAGTAATGAGGATGTGTGCCACTTTTTAGATTGGGATCTGTTCAATAGTTTGTCTGTACTTTTGTCTATTTCTTGTTCCATTCAGCTACATGCTTTATTTATACTGTTTTGTGTTCATTTGTACTTTTGGACCTTAATTGCTCTGTTGTCAAATATTAAAAAAAATAGCAGATGCTGGAAAACTGAAATACAAACAGAAACACACAATATGTCAGGCAGTAGTCCATTGAAAAAGTAACAATGTTAACATTTCAGATTGAAGGTGAAGAAACTACAAGCTGAAATATTAAACCTATGACTTTTCATTGATGCTGCCTGACCTGTTCCAACCTTTTTCTTTTATACCTCTGCCAATATTTTGCTTTATACTCTTGTCTTTTCTCAGCTTTGACATCACATAATTATGCAATGATGGGAGTGGGTGTTCTGACTTTCTATATAGCTGAGATAAGGAAGGGTTCCAGAAATACAAGTGCACTAAATAGGAACATTTCCACCAGGGATGGTAGGGAATTTTCATCCACGCACCTGTCTCATAGCATACACTGCAGCAGAATTGGGCATATACAGTGCAAGCATACAACTCCTGGAGCGAGAAAATGATTTTCTCTGGAGGGTATCTTCAAGCACTGCAGGAACATCTGTCCAATCAGGCTCCTTGCCAAGCATTCTGGCATTAAGGAAATATCAATTTTGTCACTTTCCTATGGAGTTAAGATGTCAGCTGGACAGAATAGACAAGTCATTTAAAAGGGGAGGAAGTGATAAACCACTTTATTATAACTCAGTTTAACTTGTGTGAAATGCAAATCATTAAAATTGGTTCCGAGTAACGCTACAGGCTTTCATTTGGAAAGCAGAAATAATCAAGCACACGGTCAGCATGGATTTTTTAAAAGAAGGATACAGCTGATTGACAATTACATTTTTGAGGGAGTAATAAGGAGGGTCAGTGAGGATAATGGACTTGCAAAGGTTCATAGTAGCCAAGGGAGACTGGCAAATTAGATTTAAATTTATCAAAGTTGCAAGAAGTGAAGGGTTGTGTTGATGGATACTTTTATGACTGGAAAGTTGTCACCTGTGGGATTCCATAATTTAATCCCTCATATTTTGTTGTATAAATTAATTTTTTTGCTCTTGAATGTATTCTGCAGATGATACAAGAATTGTCCATAGAATTGATAGTGGATAGGAAAGCTTTTGTGGATATGGATGTTCAGTTGTGCAGAGAATTAGTAAATAGAATTTAAACCACTGGAATGGGAAATTATGCATTTATGGAGGTGCAAGGCATAGCATAAGGATCTTGGAATGAACATTAAAAAGATACCTTTATTGGTTGAGGTGTACAATGCAAAATGAAGGAAATTATGCCAGAATGTTGTTTCACAGCAGACCATTAAAAAAATTGTTTAAATCCCCTCCCCATCTGGCTCAAAGTGTCTTGTTTTTTTCTTTCTCTCCTTTACAATATTCTATTCCACTTATCACCCTTCATCAGCTGCTGTCTCCCACTTCCACCACTGCCACTTCCACACTTGGATCCATCTGACCATTAACCCTGTCCTCATCTGGTTTCATCTATCACCTGCTAGTCTCTATCTCACCTCTCTTTCCCGCCTCTTTATTTCCCCTCTGCTCTCTCTCTCAGCCCTGATTCAGGGTCTCATCCTGAAAAGTTGACTATCCTTCTGGCCCCATAGATGTTGCCTGACAATACTATTACATTGCCAGTGACTTGAGTTTGAATCTGCTACAGTCTGTGAGGAATTTAAATGTTCTCCACACTGCGTCGGCTGATAAGTAAAATTAATGCCATATGTGTCAGGGAATGAATCCTGAACTGGAGTAACTATATACACAGTGTGAATCAAGAGTAGGTCAGAGGCTCAGGATTCTTCAGATTCATCTGCTAACTCCCCAAAACCTGTCCACCATCTACAAGTTTCAAATCAGGAGTGTGAGCAGTTTCAGCAAGACTTAAAAAGCTCAACTCCATACAGGATAGAGCAATCCACTCTATAATCACCCTATCTATACCCATTCACTCACTCCACCACTCCCACACAGTAGCAGCACAGCAGCAACTCAACTAGATTCCTTTCACAACACCTTCCAAACTCTGGAATTCTATCAAGAGCTGAAAGGGCTTGGGGACATCACTGACTGGCAGTTATCCTCCAAGCCACATGGCATCCTGACTTGGAAATGTATTCCTTCACATCAGTAAGTCACAAATTCTTGAACTCTCTCTCACACACATCATTTTGGATCATAAACTGCTGCAGCAATGCAGTGTGGATAAGAAGGCAGCTCACAACCACCTCAAGGACAATTCTCAAGGGATAGGCAATTAAATGCAGTCTCTGCCTGCAAAACCTGCATCCCTTGAATTAATATTAAAACAGTTTGTAATTTTCTTGGACAGAAAAGATCAGTGAATGATCTGATAAAAGGAAAAAAATTGCAAGCAATAAAAGTCACTATGCTCTCATGAATCAAAGGAGAACAGAGCATAGAAGGCTGTACCTCCAAAGATAAAAACATTCCTTCCACTTATTTTAAGACTAACTGGGATATTCTGAATCGAGAGATTCTCTGCTGGAGAGAGGTCTGTGAAACAGAAATGACCTCCTGACCGTGATGACTTTCATGGTCTGGGGCCGATTGCACGTTGAAACTGGTCTCTCTGAGCTTCACCTCTGAACTGATGGCAAACTGAATTTGAAATTAAGTTGTAATATGACTTTTTAAAAAGAAAAACTTAAAAAAAAAATTATGATGCTAATTTTCAAGGTTATAGCCTTATAAGGTTATATTTCAAGGTTATAGAGGTGCTGTGATACGATTTCACAAAACAAAGAAATTGTCCATATTGTTCTGCCCAGTTCCTCAATCAGCATTTACTAAAAATACATTATATGCTTATTCTCTCAGTACTGTTTGTGGGAACTAAATGGACAAAACATGAATGCGTGTTTATTACAACATAGTGAAGACCTTTATTTACTCTTGGCCCTGTCTTTTTGTTAAAAATGTCAGTCATGCGAAACTATGTGTGGTGGTACACTACTGGCCTACTGCAGGGGGCAACCTCTGAACCTGCAGGAGTGTAAGGGGACAGGACAACACCTGGCCGGCTGTTAATCAGTCGGCCTGAATGGATCAAGCCCCACCCGGTCGGGTGTCAATCATCCTCCAGGATATAAGTCTGCGCCGGCCTCCCGAGGCCTCACTCAGAGTTGCCGCAGTCACAGCCAGCCTGGCTCAGTGGAAGTCTTTGTGGATTAAAGCCTGTTGTACAGTCTTTATCTTTGTGTGTGTCTGATTCTGGCTAACACTGCACCACACTATGGAATTAAGAAATGCAGGTAAACAAGGGAGATGGCAGACGCTGAAAAGCTGGAGAAACACACAAAATTATACCTGACTCTGTGAGTTCCTCCAACAGTTTGTGTGATTCTTGAATTAAGACTTTTTTTAACTGCCGGCTGTGAAATAAGAGGTCTAGAAATCCTTTCAGCCCAGCTTTAGTAGTTTTGCTTTAACCACTTTGTTTTTGATGATTAAAGTTCCCAAGTATGGTGACTTCTGCTCAATAAGACACAAACGTGCCATTTCATTGTATGTATGCATGTGTGTGTGTAATATATACATTTATATATATCTGTATAAAGATGGCACAATAGTACCACTAAAAAAAATCCTGGTTTCATTTGGACATCCTTTGCCAATATGATAAATGACTGATAGTTGTCCCTGTATACAAGTAAGAAAAGGGTAGTAACAGAAAAATGTTAATAAGGCTATTTTGCTTTGAGTATCTTGTATCTGGATCAATGGGTAAACGGTTCCTGAGTAACTGATTAAATGCCATAAACATAATCACTCAACTCAATATTTGTTTTTGTGAGTTGGCCCATTTGGGAAGGAATCAACAAGCAGAAGAGCTGCACACAACCACTGCCCAACAACCTAAACCTTTCATTTAACTGAAGTGTTTACCACAAAACATTTCAAACAAATGGTTTAATGTCGATGACAGATTATCAAAATTTGAAAAAGCAGTTGTTTATTTCAAGTACAACTTTCATTACAATCTTCTGTTACTTAAGGCAATGACTGTTACTGTTTTAAATCGCAGCAAAATCAAACAATTCTCATGTTTTATTATGCGCAACAGCAGGGAAACATCAAATAAAAGTGTCAGAAAGTTATTCCAGAGGGGATATATAGAAAGGAACCAGAGGAATTTTTCAAATATTTCCTCATTTATGTTTTCTGTATTAAATAAATATGTTGGAATCTATTAGATATATTTGGAATTTTGAGAGAAGAAAACAACTGATACTTTAGAGGTGAATAGAAATGTGAAATTGGAGAATAATTACTTAGTATAATCCTGCATAAAACAGTAAATAAAATATTAGCTGCACAATTCCTTTTCCAAGAGTGATTTTAACAGAAAAATGTATTTTGCTACCTCATGCTTTGCTTGTTGGACCATTCCTTATTGCTGTATTGAATGCAGGAGAAGAAAAGATGGTTTTCAGTCTTTTTCAATATTTTTGGTTAACACAGTGGCGCAGCTACCCTATAGCTTCAGCGACCCAGGTTCGATTCCGAACTCCCACCCTCTGTGTCCTGGTTTATAAATCCACTGTGGGTTACACTTTAATCAAAATGTAGCAGTTGTGTTGAAAAGATATATTTTATTTTTTTCTTAACTTTGCCAGGTCAGTTGATTTTCATTTGGTAATGTGTGAAAATTAGATGGGGGATTTGACATAGATGCTAATTAGATTATACATCAGTTGAAAATTGACATCATATTGTCGCTTCAGAAAAGTTTGCTTTCTAAATTGTAATGTCTCATGGCTGATGCTAGGAGGAAAAGATGTTAAGCTTCTGTTTGTTCGTTATAAATTTCTATAGAAACTGATTCTATGCCCATACCCATGCTGAACACCAAACACCTAATTAATGAGCACATTTTGAAGATCCCACCTTAGAAGATGCATGAATAAAAGTATGCATAGAATCCAAACAAAAGAGATTTAGAAAATAGTCTGGCCTGCAGAGTGTTTCCAGAAATCCAAGAAAGCATTTACTGAAGCAGAGTGAAATCAGTAGACATGTATTTTAACTTGGTGTTCCAAAAATCAGAATTTATTGTCAGGAACGAGTCATAAAATTCATTGTTTTGCGGCAGCGTCACAGTGCAAACATTCATAATAACCACCTTACAAAAAATAAATATATTAAGTCAAAGTAAGGTAGTGTCTTTGGTTCATTGATCATTCAGGGATCTGATGGCAGAGGGAAGAAACTATCCTTGTGCCACTGAGTGCTCGTCTTCAGGCTCCTGTATCTTTTTCCTGATGGTAGCAGAGTGAAGAGGGCATGCCCTGGGTGGTGGGCATCCTTGAGGATAGAGGCTGCTTTCTTAAGGCATTATCCTTGTAGATGTCCTTGATGGAGTGAAGTCTGCTGCTGTGATGTCACAGGCCGAGTTAACAACCCCCTGGAGTTTCTTTTTGTCCTGAGCATGGGGATCTCTGTTCTAAACAGTGATGCAATCAGCCAGAATGCTCTCTAAGGTACACCTATAGAAGTTTTTGAGAGTCCTCGGTGACATACCGAATCTCCTCCAACACCTCACAAAATATAGCTGCTGAAAGCCTTCTTCATGATTGCATCAACACGGAGGCTCGAGGACAGATCCTCGGAAATGTTGACACCAAAGAATTTGAAGTTCTTGATCCTCTCAATGACTGAGACCTCAATGAGGACTGGGTTGTGTTCTCCTGACTTCCTCCTGAAGTCCACAATCATCTTCTTGGTTTTACTGATGTTGAGCGAAAGACTGTTGGTCTGACACCACTCAACGAACTGATCTCTCTCCCTCCTATACCCTTCCTCATTGCTGTTGTGATTCTGCTGACAACTGTGGTGTCATCAGCAAATTTATTGATAGCATTGGCATTGTGTCTGGCCTTAAAGTCATGGGTGTATAGTGAGTAGAGCAGTAGACTAAGCACGCAGCCTTGATGTGTGCCTGTGTTGATAGTCAGTGAGGAGGAGATGTTGTTTCCAATTCATACTGACTAGTTTTCCAATGACGAAGTCCAGGATCCTGTTGTAGAGATGGGTGCAGAGGTCCAGGGTTTGGAGCTTGTTGACCAGCACTGAGGTAATAATGGTGTTGAAGATGAACTGTAGTCTATGAAGAGCAGTCGTATGTATGAGTTGCTGTTTTCCAGAGTTGAGTGGAGAGCCAGTGATATTGGATCTGCTGTGGAGCAATTATAATGATGGGCAAATTGCTGTGGGTCCAGTCCTTTGCTTAGGTACAGGTTAATTCTGGCCATGACCAGCCCCTCAAAGCATTTCATCACAGTAGATGTTAGTGCTCTGGGCAGTAGTTATTGAGGCAGCTCTCACTCTGTTCTTGGATCATTTGAAAAATAAATATTTATCCACAAAGCCTAAAGAAAATGGTTAAATTGATACATTTGATATTATATAATGTGGTTCATCTACTTACAAACTCCTCAGTTTAAAATACTGGTTCCCACATTTACACTGGTGCAGAGTTTTAAAAACAGTTACTTACTTCCACTGTGCATCCTTAATAAAGTGACATTATATTACAGTACAACTTCTAATTATCTGAAATGGTTAGGACAAGGCCTACGTCGGATAAACATTTTTTTTGTAGATCTGGTTATTTTTTAAAAACAGCCCGCAACAACACCAAATCACTTGTAATAATGTTTAAAATACAACAAACAACAAAGAAAAGATTTTTAAGCATTAAAATAACATTTAAATCTCATCAAAAAAATGCTGGCCACCGCCAATCACCAATGCCTCCTCACCAAGACCCTGCTTCAGCTGGGAGCCCGAGGTCCATGCTCCTCCCGGGAGCCCGAGGTCCCCACAGCTGCAGACAGCCAGAAGAAAGTCTCTGTGGCCACTGGTGACCTGACGACATGGTCAGTTCAGCTCCAAAAAAAATTTCGGATAAATGAGGATTTTTGATTTGTTTTGGATATCCTCATTTATCTGAAATTTAAAAAAAAGATTTCAGATAAACGAGGGTTTTGGATTATCTGATTTCAGATAATCGAACGTACTGAATTTTGTATTTTACTTTATTTTCAATATACAATTCTATTATTTCCTAGTTTAGAAGCTGAAGACCTTTCACCCAGATCTTTAATAATTTTGTTTAGGAAATAAAATATAATACTTTGTATAAAAGTTCACAGAAAAAAATCAAAGTTGTTCTTTCACATTTGAGTCTTTTTGTTAGTATTCCATGATTGAGAAATCACATACATTGTCCCAAATGTTTTCTAGTTGAGTTTTAAATATGCCATCTGATACTTTTACTCCTTGCAACAAATGTCAATGTCTCTACCACTGGACCTTTATTACATTCTTTATGTAATAAAGCCAGGCTCAAAAGTGCATGTACCTGTACTACCTCTAAATATCAGGGACCAACAAGGGTAATTATAAAATGCAGTTGAATGGTTTACATTATTTCTGAGAGAATCTTAAATCAATACAAGCCATAATTTTAAATTCAAAATTAATAATTTTGACTGCCACCAAAAGAAATGGCAGCTTTGATTAGACTGTGGGTTAATAATCTCTTCAATTTCATTGTTAATTTTGTGACAAGTCAATCTTCTTAACAATTCCTTTTATTGCTTTTTCCATTAATAGAAAATAAAAACCACCAGCTGCCTCATTTTATACTCTTGGCCAGAAAATAAATGACAAATATAATAACAGGTCTTAATAGCTATTTATATTTATTTTAAGAAAAACAAATTGCAAAGCATCAATTTGGTAGCACTTAACTGACTAATTCTAGTTTTGTATACACATTTGTACAAGGGAGGAACTGGAAGGATTACTGAAGCCCTTTGTTTTTGAAGGTTGGGTCATAGAGAACAGAAACTGCCCTTTGGCCACCACACCCATAGGAGCCATCAACTACATCAATCCTACATTAATATTGCACTCATTTTTCATTTAATAATTCTATATGAATAATTCTATGTTGAAAATTGAAGTACCACGTATAAAAAGGTTCACTTGTTTTATTTAAATATCGACAGTTGTGGAACTTCTACCTTTTTATTTTTGAAAGACCCAGTTAATCGTGTTATAGTTAAACCACAGCATCCTGTTGTTTAAACTATTTTCTAGTGACAGAGCATATTGTCTTTGTCAATTAAGCATTTGTTGTAAGGTACATTATATTTTAATTGTTCAAAAATGTCTTCACATCCTCTTCTGTTGATGCACACAGTAAATAATTAAAGCAGTACTCTTTCTAACATACTGTGCAACTCAATTAAACAGTAACATCCTTCAGATTCGAAACACTCCAGTCATTGCACAAAGGAAGATGGTTGGGTAATTGGAGGTCCATCATCACAGCCCAGGATATCACTATAAGAATTCCTTTGGACAGTCTCCTAAGGCTGACCATCTTCAGATGCTTCATCAATGACCTTGCTTTTATCATGAGGGCAGAAGTGAAGATGTTCATTGATGATTGCACAACATTTAATTCCACTTGCAACTCTTCACCAAAGGAACTGTCTCATACCCATATGTGCCAAGATCCAGACACTATTCAGGCATGGTTGCCAATTAGTAACATTCAAATCACTAAAATGCCAGACAATGGCCATCTACAATATGAGTGGGTTTAACATATACCCAGGGGTTGCCAACCTTTTAATTTTTAATTTAGACATACAGCACAGTAACAGGCCATTTCAGCCCACAAGTATGTACTGGGGGTGTAGGTTAATTGGGCAGCACAGACTTGTGGGCTGAAATGGCTGCTACCAAGCTGTATGTCTAAATTAAAACTAAATGTCGGTCACTCCTGCCCAAGACGTTCAATGGAAATACCTTGGCTAAATTCCAATTAATTGACAGGTCATCACTTACCAGAAGTAAAACAAATCATCAGGTTTTACAGCAAGACTCTTTGGCCCACTTTTTCCTGACCAACCAAGTTCTCTATCCAAGACAGTCCTATTTGTTTGTGGTGTGACCCATACCCCTCTAAACCTTTTCTATCCACGTATCTGTCCAAATATCTATTAACTGTTAGAATTGTCTCCACCTCTACCACTCATTCCATATCGCCACCACCCCTGAAAAAACTTCCTCTCAGGTCCCTTTTAAATCTTTCCCCCTCACCCTAAACTTGACCAGTCTCATAAATATTTTAATATTTAATAATTTGAAGGATGAAAGCAGCTCTGGCCCCACAAGAAGCCTGACACACTGAAGACAAAGAAACCCACTTGCTTGATATCCCTTTCATTACCATGTCCTTCTTCACTGATGCGTAATCCACTGTTGTTATTTGCCATGATCATCTGAAAGCACTTCCCATGACCTCTACCACCAACGACAGCAAGTGTATAAAACCCCACCACCATCCCCTATCCTCTGTCTTCTTTTCTACCTTCTGGGCCCGGTCATGTGTTCCCCTCTCCACATACTCCAGCCCTTCCAGCAGTCTTTCACTGGGCCGATTAAAGACAGTTCTACCCCATTCAGGTCAGGATGGACAGTGGTGATTAGGTGTTCCACCAGCGAAAGGGGAGCCCTGGCCTGAGGGAGTAACTCATAGAGTCCTCCCCACACTCTAAGGGCCAACATCTTGTCCTCTACCATGTGCCACTTTGTTTGGGACTGTAAATTCCAGCCCAGCAAGGAGGAGTGCCTCATCTGGAGTGCTGTTACTATCTGATCCCAGAGTGGTGTGTTGCCATTAACAGCTTCTAACAGTATCCACAGAGCATCGTTGATGGATTAGTGATTGAACTGACCATCCAGGGTACCTGATTTCCGATGGGATAGGCTCACGTCAATACCACCCTTATCCCAGATCCGGGAACATGCATATGGCCAGGATGTCGTCTGGTTTCTGCTGGTAGTGAACCCCCAAACTGGTCAGCTCCTTGTCTCCTGAGCTTCAGTGGTCTCGAAGGGGCCTTGGGCATGATCTCCCATGATTCCCTGGCTTACCCTTCCATTGCCATTCAAGGAAGGAGACGAGACACCACCCGTGCAGGACCCTGTGGTTACTAGCCTGGTCTGCAGAGGCGTAGGTGCAAAGGAAGGATGGATGTAGCACTGCTCTAACTCTTTACTATCCGTATTATCCATACAGAAGTCACCATCCCCTGACCACATTGACGCTGACCTCCTTTAGCATCAGGATTCAGACAATGACTAGGTTCACCTGCCACCTGGTCAGGCAAGCCACTTCCAACTGCTGTGCCTTGACTAACCTGTGTGCTGGTTCTGTGCCTTTATTCTCAAGCTCTTTGTCCCAATTTTGCACCACCCGAACTGCTTCCCTCATGGTGGAGCAGCACTACTGCAGTGTCTCCAACTCACCTTTTAACTTGGCGATCTCCTGTTCGTTTCTCCTCAGGGCTTTGTGTTGATGCCTCAGTAGGGCTGCCAACAGACAAATGGTACCTCTTACACTCCCCTTCCAGTACTTCCTGGAATTTCTGATTCTGTGAGGAGAGACGCAAGATGACGCCCAATCACTCCCCCTTTGTGAGTCCAGGTTATCTGTCTACTAGCAGGCTGGCCGGATTGCAAAACCCAGCACTATCATCAGCTGCCTGGGGTTCTGTCCCCTCTACACATGGAGCCACTCTTGTTAGTCCTGTTCTAGAACCCATTTGCATGGTTGTTACTCTCTGAACCCTGCTCACAGCATCAATTTTTGGTGGAGAACAAGTTCAAAGGGTTGCAGCACTGGACACGTAATATTAAACTGTGAACTTTATTTACAATGGGAAACAAATACACCACAGGAGTTGCTCACACTCACATGCAAATCAATTTTGCTATCATACAAGTTAACTTAACCACAAATAATCACAACTGCAGATGGTTAAAACGAACAGTACCTGCCACCTCTCCTTTGACAAGCAGGCACAGCACTCAACTTACAGAAGCTATTTAGAAATGAGATCAGAAGACCCACAATATTTTCCTTGGAGGTGCATGTGAAAGAGAGCCCCGACCCATGTACACACCTCACGCACAATTAGTTTTCCAGCACTGTTCCTGATTCCCATTCTGGATTGACTCTGGTGGTTATATCAGCAAGAGGACAAAGAAAAAAGAGTGTGACTGGAGAACACGATTGTCGTTTTTTTTTACTTGGTTCTTAGGGACTGATCCAGGTATTGATTCATGTAACTCAAGGTGACCTCAGATAACTAGTTATAAGGTGGTATCAGTTGTGGACCGGGGAATGCAGTGGGGGGGTGGGGGGGGAGACGGACGGTGAACTTAGACCTCTTCCTGTCCGACCAGCCAGGTAACCCTCCATATTACATGAGATTACTGCTCAAATTTGTTTCCATCTTGCAATGAGTCAAATGGCCAGGAGTTAAGTAGATACTGTGGTCCTAGTAGGTCCATACATTGTTACTATTGCTCGACAAAATTAGACAATCATTTTCCACGTTCACTCAGTTTTCTTTTTAACCTAGGTTTTTGACAAGGTAGAGTTGTAAGTCAAGAGAAAAAAAAATCCCAATGCTAGTTTCAGGCTATATTTTGACTGGCAAGGTTAAAATGTCAACATGATTCACTATAGAATTATCACAGCAAAAGAAGAAGCCATTTGACCCATCAAATCTGTACTGGCTCTTTACCTGAGTAACTCCTTAATTCACTGCAGTACATAAAGTTGCTGGTGAAACTCAGCAGGTTCACACAGAAAGTCAAAGATAATCAACGTTTTGGGCCTGAGGCCTTTGTAACTCAAGTTTCACTCACTAGCCCTGTTTTTGCAGATTTACAAACCTTCCCCACCATTAGTTTATTCAGTTTCCCCCATGATGGCCAAAATGGAATATTTTCAGACAGAATTTTTTTTTCCCAATGCATTAATAAAAATTGCCAGTAATTCTTATGGATTTTATATTGTTTAGAATAAATACTAAGGTATTACATCATGAAATAATTTAATTACTTTTTAACTAACAGATAATGTATGACTTTTGAAACTTTATTAGAGTTATGATGTCCTTGTTGAAATAGTGATGGTAAATAATTTCTGGGGGAAAAAAAAATTCTCCATTGTTATTATTTGAATAGGAGAGGCAATTTGAAGTGCAAATTATCTTCATAATGCATATCATGGTAACATTGAATCTATTAAAATTCACAGTGAATTAGACATAGAATTGCCACAGAGACTGAATAGCTGCTTATGTTATAAGGAAATATGGAACAGGGGAGATGCATTAATTGGATTATGCTAAACAAAGTGGTGGTGCAGGCACAGTAAACCTAATGGCTTATTCTGTGGGCTACATCACTTTGATCAGTAATTTCAAGGTAGTTTTAATTTGCATGTAGTTGAGATGGAAAGTTGGAATAAATAATTCTGTAAATAAATCACTCTCAGTGTTGCATATAGATATAAATGCAGTTAATTAAATCAAGATTTTAAAAATATTCTGGATGAATTATTAAAATGCACTGTACACAAGCATGGGCACTGTGTACCCTCTGAAACTTTCCACAACTCTTCGCACTGGAATGAAACTTTTTGATGTCATGGAAAATGGTTGCTGTCTTTCTCTTAGCAGTAAGTGAATAAATGAGAAGGTGGCAGTACATTGGTTTTCACTTCCAGATTTACCCTTTGGCTAAATCCAGTATTGCCATTTAAAGAGAGAGAGTAGCTCAATGGATTTTGGTATGTAGGAAATATCTACATGTTAAAAATTCTAAATGTTATTATTTAACAATTTTTAAATTAATTACCAACCTATTCTTATTTCAAAAGTTTAAAATGTCGGGGATGCAGAGATATAATAGCATACATTGATTAACTGATCTATCCCTTCTCAGGACTCTCTTTCACAATTTACTGGCTTTCATGACATGTTTCTCAAATTATAAACTTAATCTTCTCCTCCAGCTAGTGGTTACTTCCATGTTTTAAATTGAAAAGAGAAGAACTAGTAGATCTGTTACTGCTAGTATTATAGTATTTGTCACCTGGAAAATGAGGTCAAGTTGTAAGAGTGTGATGTGGACAGAGCTGCTATCAGCTTTACTGGCTTGCAATCAAAATAGGAATTTTGGTATGATTATGAAGCTCATATTTTAATACCTTTAAAGTATTTAGAACATAAAACATTAAAATAAGCCTTTTCACACCACTATGTAAAATGGGGATTCCTGGGAAATTTTCATAGGGACCCTCCTGTAAACTGGCAGTGTGAAAATGTCGGCTTGGGAAAATGCTAGTTTTTGAGAGGTAGGGCCGCAGTCCTGAGTAATTTCCCTGAGCCACCCTCTCCCTGCGGTTTGAATCAGCACATTTTTAAGCTTGTCAACCTCAATTTTCTTTCAATACACACACACACACACACACACACACACACACACACACACACACACACACACACACACACACACACACACACACACACACACACACACACACACACACACACTCTGTCCTCTGACTTCCGGTAGGACTTGTGAGTGTGTAATGCGTCAACTCACTACATAATTGTTAGGGGCGATGCCCCCTCTAAATTGCCAGGGAGGGCAAATTACAGGGAATTTGGACCATGGTGTGAAAGGCCCACAAGGTCCTGCCTTCCCTGGAATTTCACTTAGGTCCAAGTAGGGTCACAGCTCACCCGAGGTGTGAAAAGGCTAATGAAATTCTCCAGCTTCTCAGAGCATATGAGCATGGAAGGACCATTTTTTTGAGCTTGTAGTGTGCAGCATGGAGAATTAGAGGGTGGGAATGTAAATAAGCATTTCCTTTCCATAATAGAGAGTGCTCAAATCAGGAAGGTGATTATTGGCTACACGTGCACTTTCCACATAAGAACCTAATGTTTGATATGCATTGAAAAAGATACTGTCTGCTATATTTAAAACAAAATTTGTTCAGTCATGGTATGGTGTACTTCATTACTGAAAAGCATTTGGTATCATGTTGCCTGCCATAAATTTGTAGCTTCTTAATGTCAGCAAGTTATAGTCTCATGAAAATAGTGAATTTTTTGCATCAACATGATGCAAAATATATGTTGGCCTGAGACTGGAAGTGTGGTCACATTGAACATTGATTTATTACACTTGTTTATTACTTACAGATCCATATATGACTCAAATAGTTGAGAAGAGTGTTCAGTAACTGTAGGATACTATTGATGCAGTACAATAGTCATGAGGCTATGTGGATAAAAAAAATTGGCTTTTATGTAGAAAGCAGACAGTAGTAATGGAAGGAATGTATTCTGCCAAGAAGGTCAGTGACTAGTGGAGTTCCATGAGGATCTGTTCTGGGGCCCCAGCTCTTTGTGGTTTTTATCAATAACCTGGATGAAGAGGCGGAAGGATGGGTCAGTAGGTTTGGGGATGATATGAAGGTTGGTGGAATTGTAGATGGTGCTGAAGTTGTCATAGGTCACAAAAGGATATAGTCAAGATGCTGAGTTGGGCAGAAAAGTGGCAGATGGAGTTCAATCTGGATAAATGTGAAGTGATGCATTTTGGAAGGTCAAACCAGAAGGCTGAGAACAAGGTTAATGGTCAGTTACTTAACAGTGTGGATGAACAGATCTTGGGATCCAAATCCATGCATCCATCAAGGTCACCTTATGGGTTGATAGGATAGTCAAGAAGGGCTATAGGATGTTGGTCTTCATTAATTGGGTGATTGAGTTCAAGAGCTAAGAGGTCATGTTGCAACTCTACAAATCTCTACTGTGTTCATTTCTGGTCACCTCATTATAGGAAGGATGTGGAAACTATTGAGTAGGGGGGCAGAGGAAAATTTGCCAGGATGTTGCCTGGATTGAGAAACAAGTCTTATGAGGCAAGGTTAGCAGAACTGGGACTTTTTCTCTTTGGTGCATAGAAGGATGGGAGGAGACTTATAGAGGCCTACAAGAAATAAGAGGCATAGATAGGGTGGACAGCCAACATCTTTTTCCCAGGGCAGAAATAGCAAACACCAGAGGACATGTTCAAACTGAAGGGAGGGAAGTTTTGCAGAGACAACAGGGATGTTTCTTCAAACAGAGAGTTGTGGGTGCCTGGAATGCATTGCCAGAGATGGCGGTGGAGTTGAAACATTGGGGACAATTAAGAAACTCTTAGGTACATGGATAGAAGACGAAAAAAAAGAGGGTTATGGGGTAGGGAGGGTTTAGGACTTTTTAAAGGAATATATGGGTCTGCACAACATCGAGGGCCAAAGGGCCTGTACTGTGCTGTTATGTTCTATGTAATTGGTAACATGAAGTGTTAATGTTTTGATTTAAGTGAAAGTTGCCTCATTCATGAACAAGCACTTTTCTAACTCAAAGACAATTATTTCCTTCAAGATGGGTTTTGGGTCCTGTTGCAAGAACATGTTGTTACACTTGTTTTTGTAATTTAAAAAAAAATTGTAACAGCAATGATATCAGCTTTAAGAGCAGCCCTTTTGTTGCTTGATTATTTTAAGGTTTTACTTGATGATTTCCGTTTCAGTCAATTTGATTTTTGCAGTTGCAGGCTAATGCTTATTGGAATATTCATGTGGTTTTATTTGGAACATTAGAACATTGCAGCAAAGAGAACAGGCCCTTCAGCCTTTGTAGTCTGTGTCGTTACATTCTAATTGGAAAATAAAAATCACATTTAAGATTGTAATGTACAGCATCTGATGATTAAAACAAAAGGAAAATTCAACAGATGCTGACAGGAAAGCTGATTCTAATTGTGTTTTTGCCTAATGTGTTTCCTCCTTCTGTTTCATAAATCAGAATCAGAATTTATTGTCATGAATAAGACACAAAAATTGGTGTTTTGTGGCAGCATCAGAATGCAAGTATTCATATAAACCAATTTTACAACAATAAATTAATACAAACAAAATAGTGCCCAAAAAATAAGGCAGTGTCTTTGGGTCATTGATTATTCAGGAATCTGATGGCAACGGGGAAGAAGCTGTCCTTGTGCCGCTGAGTGCTCACTTTTAGGCTCCTGTACCTTTTCCCGATGGTAGCAGACTGAAGAGCTCATGGCTTTGGGTGGTGGGAGTCTTTGAAGATGGTGGCTACTTTATTAAGACAATGCCTATTATAGATGTCTTTGATGGAGTGAAATCTGGTGCCTGTGATGTCGCAGGCAGAGTTAACAACCTCCTGGAATTGCATTTATAAATGCATTTATACCTTTATACTAGACAGTGATGCAACCAGTCAGAATGCTCTCCACCTGTAGAGGTTTTTGAGAGTCTTTGGTGACATACTGAATCTCCTCAAACCCCTCATAAAGTATAGCCGCTGATTAACCTTCTTTGTAATTGCATCGACATGGAGGCTCCAGGACAGACCCTTGTAGATGTTAACATTCAGAAATTTGAATTTCTTGACCTCTCCACTACTGAGCCCTCAATGAGGACTGCATCTTGTTCCCCTGACTTCATCCTGAAGTCCACAATCATCTCCTTGGTTTTGCTAACGTTGAGCCACGGGGCTGTTAATGTGACACCACTGAAAGAGCTGATCTACCTCCCTTCTGTAGGCTTCCTTATTGCTGTTTGTGATTTTGCCGACAGCTGTGCTGTGATCTGCAAAGATGTAAAGGGCATTGGAATTGTGCTTGGCCACACAGTCATGGGCGTACAAGAAGTAGAGCAGTGGGCTAAGCATGTATCCTTGGGGTGTGCTTGTGAGGAGGAGATGTTTCCAATTTCTACTGACTGTGGTCTTCTGATGAGGAAGTCAAGGATCCAATTGCAGAGGCCCATAAATGCATACATCAAGGCAAAATTAGTTTTTGTTTATGTGCCAACAACTTTTTTTCAATTGATGAAATTATGCAAATGCCTCAGATAATGCTATAGTATTTAGGGTTATTGCTGGAATTTTTAATCCTCTAGACAAAAAAAGATAAAAATCCTCAAGAATCAAATTTCTTTCAGAGGTGCTTCGCAAACTAAACCAATTTTAAATCCTTCGCATGGTCGAAATGATTCAAGAAAACTGGCAGGTTTTGTAAGCTGTTAGGAGTTTGTGCTGAATTAACATTTCAATATTTTCATTGTTTTCTGTGGAGAGAATGCAGTAAATTTGTTGATTGTGGCTTCATGGATGTGCAATCAACAATGACATACCTCTGTCCAAGTCTTTAACAAAGTGTTGTCCCAGTAAAGCTTAGAGCACTTTAATTTATCTTTACAGAGAGAGCTTCATTGGAACTCCACGCATTGTACAGATTTCATTGATTGCACTCTTCAATGAACACCTTAAACCCCAGCTTGTTATTTTTCTACAATTTTATTTAAAACAAGCTTGCCATTCCCAATATGAAGATGTGCTTGTGTTTACCTGTATAATCTAAGGGTACAGGAGTCCAATTTCAATGTATTTTTCTAATAAAATTATTAATTCAAAATATGATTAGTAATCCATTTGGATGCCTGGAATATTGTTTAATGACTCTTACATAAGCAAGTATACCATTTATGCTTTACACAGCAAGATTAAACCAAATTGTGATTGTTAATAAAGTAATTCTGTTACAAATTTTTGTCTCTGCAAATATTAGCACCTTGTGTAAGTCACTTGGTGAAGCTTGTTTGCATCATACTGTAAAAGAACCCAGTAACATATTCATTCATTGAATATCACAGACACGCCCATTAGCAGTGTAGCTAAAGTGGGATTGAACTGCCCCACAATAAGGATGGCTTCTCTTGAATTTCACAACATGAGTTCCTCCTAATGTCAGTCAAGTTTTGCCAGATGTACTTGGCCTGAATTTAGGGAATAACGAAACCAATGCATTGACAGCTCTCAAATTGCAGAGCTTAACATTTTTAAAAAAGCAGTTGAAATGATGTCAGAATTAGTGGACTAAGTGCTCCATGTGGGGAGAATTTATAGAAATGTGAGCAATGATGTTAAGCTGCAAGAAAGTGCAACAAGTCAATGTCCCCTATTTAGGGCTGAGGGTCATTCTTCAGTTAAAAACAAAGACTGATTTCAAATCTAAAAGAAGTGGCTGGATCCAGGGTGTGGTAGAATTGGTAAAGTGTCAAAAAGAAGGGAAGAAAAACATGCTTGATGGAAGAACATAACTCTAAATGTAATAATTGCTGCACACTTGGGGATAGAACCCTTCAAAATAGCTTACACATTCTTTGCCATTTTATATACCATGTTTGGTTGAGGTAAAGCCATTTCATGGGCATCTTACTGATTAAGGATAGTGATTGAGCAATAGATATTCAGGATTTCAGTCTAAAATGTTATTCTTTTATGTTTCATCTGAATTTGATAATTTGATGACAAGAAGACTGTGGTGCAGAGACAGTATATTTGTTAACTGAAAAATGTGTTCTGCCATTACACATGGGGATTTGTGACTATGATCTTTGGATGCCAAAAATAATTCAGCCAGAGTACATTGATGTAAGGCTTATAGTTGGAATTGGAACACTAGATTAAATATTGTGAGACTGAACATTGATTGTGTTTAAAATAGATTGTCTTTGCTATTATTTCTGGTTAAGATTATGCCAATTGTGATATTAGAGCCAGCATTTATGGGTGTGATGCCAGTTGGCTTGCCAAGATTCATTTAATTATTAATATTTATTGTTGTACAGTAGTAACAATTGGAATGTGGAGTGTCATTTGGCATTTTGCCTGGCATTAAAGCTGGATATGAATAATGTCTCTGGTCATGGAATATGTGCTTCTGCCCAGAAAGATATAAATTGGTCCTAAGAGGTGAACAGAACAACCCTTGTAGAATTGTATCAGTACATCATGGAATACTACTTTACCACTACATACTTTCTTTTCTTGGTACTTGGACAGATGCTGCTGTCATTGCGTGCCCTGAGTTGCAAGTGGCTGCAGGTTGCTCAAACCTCTCCAATTTCACTGGTTTGCTTGTAACTAATACTTTTTTTTAAAAATCAACACTGAGGTGCTGGACTATTCCCTGAGTGGTTACCTAATTGGTAACATTGCTGACAGCAGTCTATTACTGAAAACCTTGAGCTATATTACTGAAGACCTTGGGGCAACAGCCAATGAATGTCTGTTAATTCACTGAAGGCTGCAGTGTAGAACCTGTAACCCCAAGGGAATGAGAGAACAACGAAGCCTTCCAGGGCATGTCCTACCTCAGTATCAGCAGTGCACCTCTGAGCTGAGCAAAGAACAGAGGTTTTATCCACATGAACTACGAAGAACTATGTAAATCTGAAGTCATTAATACAATTTAAATGGCCTTACCCACACGCCAATTATACTTCCTGCATTAAGCAGCAGTAATTGGATGAAGGAATCCAGATAAAACATATTTCCTTACATATAGCTGTGCAGACATAAATTGCTGATCTAATAATTTAACTGACGGGCTGCAATATCTCTATTTCTTGTTAAGTGACAGCTTTTTTAAAATAACTAATTTCCACAATAAATACAGTTTCCTTGGAATATCTCCATCTTGCAATGTTGTTTGCTTGAAATCTTTGGCTTGCTGTTTGGAATTGATTATGGATATTTACCTTTATAGACAATACAGTAAAGAGTAGGTCCCATTATTAGCTTGTCAAGAAATTGAGAAATAAAAATGAACATTTTTGGATATTTAAGGAAATCGAGAATTAGCACAGAAAGTTGGCACATAAGAGATCAGTAATAATCTTGAGTGGTAGATAGCTGGGAGAAATAAACCCGTTTGCACATCCACTTGTGCTTGTGTTCAGTGGGCAGAGAGATGTATTTCGGGGTAGTGAAGCGTAAACACATTCAGTGAAGAGAAATCTCTCCTGGAACTCCTTGTGAAGTTCATTTAACCCATTATACCTATGAACCACTTTAAGGGACTCAGTAGAGAAGAACTTTTCTCTGGTAACAAGAGCACACATTTAAATCTTACTCATATTTCGTAGCATTAAGTTCTATTGAAGAGGTAGCTACAATAATATTGTAAGAGGTGATCGATCAGGAGAGAAGAATCTCAATACAAGGATCAGCTTTGCATACAACATCATAATTGTTGTCTAAATAATATGGAAACCATGGTATCAGTCAAAATATTCATAAACTCTGCTACAGTGCAGTTATTGTTTTTAGTAGAAAAGCATCACTCCGTTGCGGATGATCAAGATTTTCCTCGAATACAATGATGGCCTTCTGGATAGGACACAGCAGGCAATAATAGCAGCAGATGGGAGCTCAATCCAGATAAATGTGAAATGATGCGCTTTGGAAGGTCAAATAAAGGGTGAATAAGTGGTTAATGGCAAGATTCTTAATAATGTGGAAGGACAGAGGTAAGAAATGGATGCCCAGCTATTAAACCAACCAATCCATGTCTTCTTTCAAGTCTCTCCCCAGAGCCATAGAACTGTTGAACATTACAGCACAGAAAACGAGCCTTTGGGCCAAACTATTATTGTTCTTAGTCCCATAGCAACCTGACCATAGCCCTCTATACCGCCCTCATCCATACACCTATCCAAATGTTTCCTAATCAAATACTGCATTTGTACATCTGATCTCCAAGAGTGCCTTCCAATAACGTACCACTTCTGGCGTCAAGCTCACCAACCTGTAATATCCTGAATTATTCATAGAGCTTTTTTTAAACAATGGAACAACATTAGCTATCCTCAAATCCGCCGGTACCTCACCTGTGGCTAAAGAAGTTTTAAATACCTCTGCAGGGTTCCTGCAATTTCCACTCTAACCTCCCTATGTGTTTCCTACATTTTATACAAGTTTGCCATGTTTCCTATCATTTGCAAGTCTGGAAATTGTGGCCTGCATGTTGAAGTCCATCTCATTCATGCACACCAAGAAAAGCATGGCAGGTTTGTGGGAAACTCTACACTTCTCTCCAGTCTTTAAACAACCTTTCATTCCCACTCTATGCCAGGAGCTGACAGCTAAAAGGAGGGTTGGAAAAATCAAACCCTTTCTCATCCTTCAGCAACAATCCCTGCTGCCACTGTCCTTGCTGTTCCATTAGCTTCACACTTAATTAATCTGCATGACTTCTTGCAGAATACTTGTTGCATTTTCTGCAGTAGAAGAATGTATGATTGATTCA